>NC_135208.1:760298-877927 GCF_050948175.1 Xylocopa sonorina
ATAGAGCTCTAATGCTTCTTAAAACGCGATATAGCATCTCACTTCTATGTTTCCTGATACGATATGATATTCATTGCGAAGTGTTATGTATTCCTCGTCTACGCTTCAAATAAATGTAAATACGACAGATCCTTGCTAGGGAATAGCGTTTGCAGATGTCTACGTATCGAGGAAATAGAGTTCTAATGCTTCAGAAGACGTGATATCGCATCACATTTCTATGTTTCATGATATGATAATATTTATTGCGAAGTGTTGTATATACCTCGCATATACTTCAAATGAATGTAAATACGACACTTCCTTGCTAGGAAATAGCGTTTGCAGATATCTACGTATCGAAACAATAGAGTTCTAATGCTCCTTAAGACGCGATATCGCATCTAATTACTATGCTTCATGATACGATATAATATTCATTGCGGAGTGTCATGCATAGCTGGCATACACTTCAAATGAATGTAAATGCGACACTTCCTTGCTGGGAAATAGCGTTTCCAAATGTCTACGTATCCAAGCAATAAATTTCTATTCCTTCTTAAAACGCCCTATGGCATTTCATTTCTATGTTTCATGATAAGGTATAATATTCATTGCGAAGTGTCATGTACACCTCATATTCACTTAAAAATAATGAAAGTGCGACACTTGCTTGCTAGGAAATAGCGATTGCAGATGTTTACGTATCGAAGCAATAGAGTTCTAATGCTTCTTAAAACGAGATATCGTATATCATTTCTATGTTTCATGATAAGATATATTCATTGCGAAGTATTATGTATGCCTCGTCTACGCATATAATGAATGTAAATGCCACACTTCCTTCCTAGGAAATAGCGTTTCCAGATATCTACGTATCGAAGCAATAGTGTTCTAATGGTTCTTAAAACGCGATATCGCGTCCCATTGCTATGTTTCATGATAAGATATAATATTCATTGCGAAGTGTTACGTATTCCTCGCCTACGCTTCAAATGAATGTAAATGCGACACTTCCTTTCTAGGAAATAGCGTTACCAGATGTCTACGTATCGAAGCAATAGAGTTCTAATTCTTCTTAAAACGAGATATCGCATCTCATTTCTATGTTTCATGATAAGATATAATATTCATTGCGAAGTATTATGTATCCCTCGTCTACGCATCAAATGAATGTAAATGCGACACTTCCTTTCTAGGAAATACCGTTGGCAGATGTCTACGTATCGAAGCAATAGAGTTCTAATGCTTCTTAAAACGCGATATCGCGTCTCATTTCTATGTTTCATGATAAGGTATAATATTCATTGCGAAGTGTCATGTATACCTCGTGTTCATTTCAAAAGAATGTAAATGCGACACTTGCTTGCTGCGATATAGCGTTTCCAAATGTCTACGTATCGAAGCAATAATGTTGTAATGCTTCTTAAAACGCCCTATGGCATCTCATTTCTATGTTTCATGATAAGATATAATATTCATTGCGAAGTGTCATGTATACCTCGCATTCACTTCAAAAGGAAGTAAATGCGGCACTTCCTTGCTAGGAAATAGCGTTCCCGATGTCTACGTACCGAAACAATAGAGCTCTAATGCTTCTTAAAACGACATATCACATCACATTTCATTGTTTCATGATAAGATATAATATTCATTGCCAAGTGTCATGTATACCTCGTATTCCGTTCAAGAGAATGTAAATGCGACACTTCCTTGCTAGAAAATAGCGTTTGCAGATGGCTTCGTATCGTAGCAATAGAGTTCTAGTGCATCTTAAATCGCGATATCGCATCTCATTTCTATGCTTGGGGATAAGATATAATATTCATTGCGAAGTGTCATGTATACCTCGTAGTCACTACAAAAGAATGTAAATGCGACACTTCCGTGGTAGGAAATAGCGTTTGCATATGTCTCCGCATCGAGGAAATAGAGTCCTATTCTTCTTAAAACGCAATATCGCTTCTCATTTCAATGTTTCAGATAAGTTATAATATTCATTGCGAAGTGTCATGTATACCTCGTATTCACTTCAAAAGAATGTAAATGCGACACTTCCTTCCTATTAAATAGCGTTTGCAGATGTCTCCGTTACGAAGCAGTAGAGTTCTAATGCTTCTTAAATCCCGATATCGCATCTCATTTCTATGTTTCGTGATAAGTTATAATATTCATTGCGAAGTGTCAAGTATACCTCGTATTCACATCAAAAGAATGTAAATGCGGCACTTCCATGCTAGGAAATAGCGATTGCAGATGTCTACGTATCGAAGCAGTAGAGTTCTAATGCTTCTTATATTCCGATATCGCTCCTCATTTCAATGTTTCATGATAAGTTATAATATTCATTGCGAAGTGTCATGCATACCTCGTATTCACTTCAAAAGAATGAAAATTCGACACTTCCTTCCTATTAAATAGCGTTTGCAGATGTCTCCATTACGAAGCAGTAGAGTTCTAATGCTTCTTAAATCCCGATATCGCATCTCACTTCTATGTTACATGATAAGGTATGATGTTCATTGCGAAGTGTCATGTATACCTCGCATTCACTTCAAAAGAAAGTAAGTGCGACACTTCCTTGCTAGGAAATAGCGTTTGCAGATGTGTTCGTATCCTGGCAATAGAGTTCCAGTGCATCTTAAATCGCGATATCGCATCTCATTTCTATGTTTCGTAATAAGGTATAATATTCATTGCGAACTGTCATGTATACCTCGTATTCACTTCAAAAGAATGTAATTGCGACACTTCGATGCTAGGAAGTAGCGATTGCAGATGTCTCCGAATCGAGGCAATAGGGTTCTAATGCTTCTTAAAACGCGATATCGCATCTCACTTCTATGTTACATGATAAGATATAATGTTCATTGCGATGTGTCATGTATACCTCGTACTCACTTCAAAAGAATGTAAACGCGAAACTTCCTTGCTAGGAAATAGCGTTTCCAGATGTCTACGTATCGAAGCAGTAGAGTTCTAATGCTTCTTATATTCCGATATCGCTTCTCATTTCAATGTTTCATGATATGTTATAATATTCATTGCGAAGAGTCATGCATACCTCGTATTCACTTCAAAAGAATGTAAATGCGAAACTTCCTTGCTAGGAAATAGCCTTTGCAGATGTCTCCGCATAGAGGCCAAAGATTTCTAATGCTTCTCAAAACGCGATATCGCATCTCACTTCTATGTTTCATGATAAGATATAATGTTCATTGCGAAGTGTTGTGTATTCCTCGTCTACTCTTCAAATTAATGTAAATGCGATACTTCCTTTCTAGGAAATAGCGCTTCCAGATTTCTAGGTATCGAGGCAATGGTGTTCTAATGCTACTTAAAACGCGATAGCGCATCTCATTTCTACGTTTCATGATAATATATAATATTCATTGCGAAGTGTTATGTATTCCTCGTATTCACTTCAAAAGAATGTAAATGCGACACTTCCTTCCTAGGAAATAGCGTTTGCAGATGTCTCCGTATCGAAGCAATAGAGTTCTAATGCTTCTTAAATCGCGATATCGTATCTCATTTCTACGCTTCGTGATAAAATATAATATTCATTGCGAAGTGTCATGTATACCTCGTACTCACTTCAAAAGAATGTAAATGCGAGGCTTCCTCCCTACTAAGTAGTGTTTGCAGATGTCTACGTATCGTAGCAATAGAGATCTAACGCTTCTTAAAACGCGATATCGCATCTCATTTCTATGCTTCACGATAAGATACAATATTCATTGCGAAGTGTTAGGAATACCGCGCATACACATCAAATGTATGTGAGTGCGACACTTCCTTGCTAGGAAGTAGCGTTTGCGGATGTCTACGTATCGTAGAAATAGAGTTCTAATGCATTTTTAAATCGCGATATCGCATCTCATTTCTATGCTTCACGATAAGATACAATATTCATTGCGAAGTGTCATGTATACCTCGTATTCCGTTCAAAAGAATGCAAATGCGACACTTCCTTGCTAGGAAATAGCGTTTGCAGAACTCTACGTATCGAAGCAATAGAGATCTAATGCTTCTCAAAACGCGATGGCGCAACTCATTTCTACGTTTCATGATAATATATAATATTCATTGCGATGTGTTATGTATTCCTCGTATTCACTTCAAAAGAATGTAAATGCGAAACTTCCTGGCTAGGAAACAGCGTTTGCAGGTCTCTACGTATCGAAGCAATAGATTTCTAATGCTTCTTAAAACGGGATATCGCATCTCATTTCTATGTTTCATGATAAGATATAATATTCGTTGCGAAGTGTTATGTATACCTCGTATTCACTTCAAAAGAATATAAATGCGATACTTCCTTGCTAGGAAATAGCGTTTGTAGATGTCTACGTATCGTAGCAATAGAGTTATAATACTTCCTTAAACGCGATATCGCATCTCACTAATATGTTTCATAATAAGATATAATATTCATTGCGAAGTGCCATGTATACCTCGGACACGCTTCAAATGAATGCAAATGTGACACTTCCTTGGTAGGAAATAGCGTTTGCAGATTTCTACGTATCGAAGCAATAGAGTTCTAATGCTTCTTAAATCGCGATATCGCATCTCATTTCTATGTTTCATAAAAAAAATATAATATTCATTGCGAAGTGTTATGTATACCTCGTCCACACTTCAAAAGAATGTAAATGCCACACTTCCTTGCTCGGATATAGCGTTTCCAGATGTGTACGTGCCGAAACGATAGAGTTGTAATGTTACTTAAAATTTCGCATCTCATCTCTGTCTCATGATAAGATATAATATTCATTGCAAAGTGTTACGTATTCCTCGCCTACACTTCAAAAGAATGTAAATGCCACACTTCCTTGCCTAGTCTGCACTTCAAAATAATGTAAAAACCGCACTTCTTTCCTAGGAACTAGCGATTCCAGATGTCTACGTATCGAAACAAATGTGTTGTAGTGCTTCTTTAAACGCGATATCGCATCTCATTTCTATGATTCATGATAAGAAATAATATTCATTGCGAATTGTTATGTATACCTCGTCTGCGCTTCAAAAGAATGTAAATGCCACATGCTGTCTAGGAAATGCGTTTCCAGATGTCTACGTATCGGAGCAATAGAGTTCTAAAGCTCCTTATAACGCTATATCGAATCTCATTTCTATGTTTCATGATGAGATATAATATTCATTGCGAAGTATTATGTATAGCTGGTCTGCACTTCAAATGAATGTAAATGCGACACTTCCTTGCTAGGAAATAGCGTCTCCAGGTTTCTACGTATCGAAGCAATAGGGTTCCAATGCTTCTGATAACGCGATATGGCTTCACATTTCAAATGTTTCATGATGAGATATTATATTCATTGCGAAGTGTTATGTATACCTCGTCTACACTTCAAAAGAGTGCAAATAAGACACTTCCTTGCCAGGATATAGCGTTTCCAGATGTCTACGTATCGAAGCAATAGTGTTCTAATGCTTCTTAAAACGCGATATCGCATCTCAATTTTATGTTTCATGATAAGATATAATATTCATGGCTAAATGGTTTGAATACCTCGTCCACACTTCAAGTGAATGTAAATGCGACACTTCATCGCTAGGAAGTAGCGTTTCCAGAGGTCTACGTATCGAAGCAATAGAGTTCTAGCCCTTCTCAAAACGCGAAATCGCATCTCATTTCTATGTTTCATGATAACATACTTCATTCATTGCGAAGTGTTATGTTTACCTCGTCTACACCTCAAAAGGATGTGAATGCAACACTCCCTTGCTAGGGAATAGCGTTTCCAGATGTCTACGTATCGAAGCAATAGAGATCTAATGCTTGTGAAAAGGAGATGTCGCATCGCATTTCTATGTTTCATGATAAGATACAATATTCATTGCGAAGTGTTATGTACACCTCGCCTACACATCAAAATAAGGTAAATGCCTCACTTCCTTGCTAGGAAATGCGTTTCCAGATGTCTACATGTCGAAACAATAGAGTTCTAACGCTTCTTAAAATGCGATATCGCATCTCATTTCTGTGTTTCATGATAAGATATAAGATACAAGAATAGTGTTCTAATGCTTCTTAAAACGCTATATCGCATCTCATTTCTACGTTTCATGATAAGATATAATATTCATAGCGAAGAGTTATGTATACCTCGTCCACACTTCAAATGAATGTAAATGTAACACTTCACTTCTAGGAAGTAGCGTTTCCAGATGTCTACGTATTGAAGCAATAGAGCTCTAATTCTTCTTAATTCGCGGTATCGCATCTCATTTCTATGTTTCATGGTAAGATATAATATCCATTGCGAAGCATTATGTATGCATCGTCTACACTTCAAAAGAATGTAAATGCACCTCACTTCATTGCTAGGAAATGGCGTTTCCAGATGTCTACGTATCGAAGCAATGGAGTTCTAATGCTTCTTTGAACGCCATATCGCATCTCAATTATATGTTTCATGTCGTGATATAATATTCATTGCGAAGTGTTATTTATACCTCGTGTGCACTTCAAAAGAATGTAAATGCCACACATCTTTGCTAGGAATTGCACTTCCATATGTCTACGTACCGGAGCAGTAGAGTTGTTATGCTTCTTAAAACGCGGAATCGCTTCTCATTTCTGTGCTTCATGATAAGATGCAATATTCATTGCGAAGTATTATGTATACCTCGTCTACACTTCAAAAGAATGTAAATGCCACACGTCCTTACTAGGAAATGGCGTTTCCAGATGTCTACGTATCGAAGAAATGGAGTTGAAATGCTTCTTAAAACGCGAAATTGCATCTCATTACTGTTTCATGATAAATGACAATATTCATTGCGAAGTGTAATGTATACCTCGTCAACACTTCAAAAGGATGTAAAGGCCACACATCCTTGTAAGGAAATGCGTTTCCAGGAATTTGCGTATCGAAGCTATAGAGTTGTAATGCTCCTTAAAACCCGATATCGCATCTCATTTCCATGTTCCATGATAAGATATAATATTCATTGCGAAGTGTTATGTATACCTGGTCTACACTTCAAAAGAATGTAAATGCCTCTCTTCCTTGCTAGGAAATGCGTTTCCTGATTTCCACGTATCGAAGCAATAGGGTTCTAATGCTTCTTAAAACGCGATATCGCATCGCAGTTCTGTGTTTCATGATAAGATATAATATTCATTACGATGTGTTATGTATACCTAGTCTGCACTTCAAAAGAATGTAAATGCCACACTTCTTTGCTAGGAACTAGCGATTCCAGATGTCTACGTATCGAAGCAGTAGAGTTGTTATGCTTCTTAAAACGCGGAATCGCATCTCATTTCTAAGTTTCATGATAAGATATAATATTCAATGCGAATTGTTATGTATATCTCGTCTACACTTCAAAAGATTGTAAATGCCACACTTCCTTGCTAGGAAATGCGTTTCCAGATGTTTACGTATCGAAGCAGCAGAGTTCTATTGCTTCTTAACACGCGATATCGCATCTCATTTCTATGTATCATGACAAGATATAATATTCATTGCGAAGTGCTATGTGTACCTCGTCTGCACTTCAAAAGAATGAGAGTACCACACTTCCTTGCTAAGCAATAACGTTTCCATATGTCTACGTATCGAAGAAATAGAATTCTAATTCTTCTTAAAACGCGATATCGCATCTCATTTGTATGTTTCATGATAAGATATAATATTCAATGCGAAGCGTTATGTCTACCTCGTCTGCTATTCAAAACAATTTAAATGGCGCACTTCCTTGCAGGCAAATAGCATTTCCAGATGACTAGGTATCGAGGAAATAGAGTTGTAATGCTTCTCATGACGCGATATCGCATCTCTGTTCTATGTTTGATGATAAGATATAATATTCACTACGACGTGTTATGTATACCTAGTCTACAATTCAAAAGAATGTAAATGCCACACTTCCTTGCTAGAAAATACGCTTCCAGATGTCTACGCATCGGAGCAATAGATTTCCAAATGTATTCATTGCTATGTGTTATGTATTTCTCGTCTGTACGTCAAAAGAATGTAAATGCCACACTTCCTTGCTAGGAAATAGCGTTTCCAGATGTCTACGTACCGAAACGATAGAGTCGTAATGTTACTCAAAATCCAATATCGCATCTCATCCCTGTCTCATGATAAGATATAGTATTCATTGCGAAATGTTATGTATACTTCGTCTATACTTCAAAAGAATGAAAATGCCACACTTCCTTGCTAGGAAATGCACTTCTAGATGTCTACGTATCGAAGCAATGGAGTTCTAATGCTTCGTAAAACACGAAATCGCATCGCAGTTCTATGTTCCATGATAAGATATAATATTCATTGCAAAGTGTTATGTATGCCTCGTCTACACCTCAAAAGAATGTAAAAGCCACACTTCCTTGCAAGGAAATGGCGTTTCCAGTTGTCTACGTATCGAAGCAATAGAGTTGAAATGCTTCTTAAAACGCGATATCGCTTCTCATTTCTGTGCTTCATGATAAGATGCAATATTCATTGCGAAGTATTATGTATACCTCGTCTACACTTCAAAAGAATGTAAATGCCACACGTCCTTACTAGGAAATGGCGTTTCCAGATATCTACGTATCGAAGAAATGGAGTTGAAATGCTTCTTAAAACGCGAAATTGCATCTCATTACTGTTTCATGATAAATGACAATATTCATTGCGAAGTGTAATGTATACCTCGTCAACACTTCAAAAGGATGTAAAGGCCACACATCCTTGTAAGGAAATGCGTTTCCAGGAATTTGCGTATCGAAGCTATAGAGTTGTAATGCTCCTTAAAACCCGATATCGCATCTCATTTCCATGTTCCATGATAAGATATAATATTCATTGCGAAGTGTTATGTATACCTCGTCTACACTTCAAAAGAATGTAAATGCCACAGTTCCTTCCTAGGAAATGGCGTTTCCAGATGTCTACGTGTTTCGCGCTAGTCGTTACGCGAAGCTCGTGCTTCAACAGCGGCCAGGGAACTGGCCAGCAGAGGTTGCAAGGCTCTGCCCGGTGCCTCCGACTGTTTTGTCACGGGCGCTCCTACGTCTTTTTACGGAGATAGGAGTGTTATGAGGGTTTTCCAGGCCTGAACCTGATGATAGATAGACGGTAGTGACCTGTGTTTATTGAAGTTCAACAGCGGCCAGGTAAACTGGCCAACAGAGGGTGTAAAGCTCTAATTGGTACCTCCGACTGTTGAGACCGATGTGTAAATAAGTGATTGAAGGAAAACTATAGCCGGTCCACTGCAAGCGGTGCTCTTTGGCGCGGCTAAGGGGCTCAGGTCGTTTTGATGAAGGCAGGGCTTCCGACCGTGCTTGCAACACGTCTTGCGAGGAGTAACTCCTGCTCTCACGCCATAGCGATAATGTCAGAAGGCCGTATTCGAGAGACTAACGCTGACCCAGAGATTGTCCACGCTGGGGATCAATTCTGGTTCTGAGGTGGGTTTTCAGGGATTGTGTGCTGTGGCATGACAATCAAGCTGAAAGAGCCCGACTCCTGGAGAGTGCTTTCCTCCTCGACTATATTTTCCTGCCGACCGCTAATGATAAGTTGGTGAATGAATTGTCAGAAGGAAGGTTCGGTTTAAAGATGAACGTTCAGGCGCGATGCTGAAGTTCAACTGGTTTCATTTGGAAAATCTCGCAAGCTTCTAATCTTGGAGAGGGAAGATCTTTCTTCTAATTGGACTATGTGAGTCCTGTTAGGGGGTGGCTATTGCGGAAAGTAACCTATAAGGAGTGTCCGTGGTCTTTTGGGAGGTGGTACTCCAAAGAAAGGAGAAAGTGGCCATGAAATCTACATCCTGTCAGCCATGTGTCGACAAAATGTCATTGTCAATGGGCGCTGTCTAATTTTTCGGAGTTTGGAGTTTCTGTTTACAGTCCGAATACGGACTAAGTGTGCCTTCGTCCGTTGCGGCCACAAATTCAAAGTCAGACAATAAATGATAGCATAAATGAACTGCCTTTCGAAGGTAGTCATTGAGGTTCGTAGATGCCAGAACGCTAGCTGGATATTTTCCAGATGGGGACTGAGGTCCCTGCCGAACTCTTGGGTAGAATTTATGCTCGAGGTTGACAATGGCGGATTGGAAGCATGCATGACAGACGGAACAGATGGGCCAGAGAACAGGCGTCTGGAAAATAGCCTAAGACACGTGGCTGCGCCACGGAACACTACGTATCGAAGCAATCGAGTTGTAATGCTTCCTAATACGCGTTATCGCATCTGCTTTCCATGTTTTATGATAAGATACAATATTCATTGCGAAGTTTTAGGTATACCTCCTCTACACTTCAAAAGAATGTAAATGCCACACTTCCTTGCTAGGAAATGCGTTTCCAGATGTCAACAAATCGAAGCAATATAGGTCTAATTCTACTTAAAACGCGATATCGCATCTCATTTCTATGCTCCATGGTAAGATATAAAATTCATCGCGACGTGTTGCATACATCGTCTACACTTCAAAAGAATGTAAATGCCACACTTCTTTGCTAGGAAATCTGCTTCCAGATGTCTACGTATCGAAGCAATAGAGTTTTAATGTTTCTTAAGACGCGATATCGCATCCCATTTCTATGTTTCATGATATGATAGAATATTCTTTGCGAAGTGTTATGTATATCTCGTCTACACTTCAAAAGAATGTAAATGCCACACTTCCTTGCTAGGAAATAGCATTTCCAGATGTCTACGTATCGAAGCAATAGAGTTCTATTTCATCCTAAAACGCGATAACGCATCTCATGTCTATGTTTCATAATACGATATAATATTCATTGAGAAGTGTCATGTATACCTCGTATTCACTTTAAAAGAATGTAAATGCGACACCTCCTTTCTAGGAAGTAGCGTCTGCAAATGTCTACGTATCGAAGCAATATAGTTCTAATGCTTCTTAAATCGCGATATCGCATTTCACTTCTATGTTTCATAATGAGATATAATATTCATTGTGAAGTGTTATGTATTCCTCGTATTCACTTTAAATGAACGTAAATGCGACACTTCCTTGCTAGGAAATAGCGTTTGCAGATGTCTCCGTATCGAAGCAATAGAGTTCTAATGCTTCTTAAATCGCGATATCGCATCTCATTTCTATGTTTCGTGATATGATATAATATTCATTGCGAAGTATCATGTGTACCTCGCATACACTTCAAATGAATGTAAATGCGACACTTCCTTGCTAGGAAATAGCGTCTGCAGATGTCTACGTATCGAAGCAATAGAGTTCTAATGCTTCTTAAAACGCGACATCGCATCTCATTTCTATGTTTCATGATAATATATAATATTCATTGCGAAGTGTTATGTATTCTCCGTATTCACTTCAAAAGAACGTAAATGCGACACTTCCTAGCTAGGAAATAGCGTTTGCAGATGTCTCCGTATCGAAGCAATAGAGTTCTAATGCTTCTTAAATCGCGATATCGCATCTCATTTCTAAGATTCGTGATAAGATATTATACTCATTGCGACACTTCCTTGCTAGGAAATAGCGTTTGCAGAGATCTACGTATCGAAGAAATAGAGTTCTAATGCTTCTCAAAACGCGATATCGCATCTCACATCTATGTTTCATGATATAATATAATATTCATTGCGAAGTGTCATGTGTACCTCGTATTCACTGGATAGAATGTAAATGCGACACCTCCTTGCAAGGAATTAGCGTTTCCAGATGACTACGTATCGAAACAATAGGGTTCCAATGCTTCTTAAAACGAGATGTCGCATCTCATTTCTACGTTTCAGGATAAGATATAATATTCATTGTGGTGTGTTATGTATACCTCATATTCACTGCAAATTTATGTAAATGCGACACATCCTTGCTAGGAAGAATTGTTTGCAGATGTCTACATATCGTAGCAATAGAGATCTAATGCTTCTCAAAACGCGATGTCGCATCTCATTTCTATGTTTCATAATAAGATATAATATTCATTGCGATGTGTCATGTATACCTCGTATTCACTTCAAAAGAATGCAAATGCGACACTTCCTTGCTAGAAGATAGCGTTTGCAGATGCCTACGTATGATAGCAATAGAGTTCTAATGTTTCTTAAAACGCGATATCGCAACTCATTTCTATGTTTTATGATAAGATATAATATTCTTTGCGAAGTGTCATGTATACCTCGTATTCACTTCAAAAGAATGTAAATGCGACACTTCCATGCTAGGAAATAGCGTTTGCAGATGTCTCCGTATCGAAGCAATAGGGTTCTAATGCTTCCTAAATCGCGATATCTCATTTCATATCTATGTTTCGTTATAAGGTACAATATTCATTGTGGAGTGTTACGTATAACTCGTATTCACTTCAAAGGAATGTAAATGCGACACTTCCTTGCCATTACATAGCGTTTGCAGATGTCAACGTAACTAGGAAATAGAGTTCTACTGCTTCTTAAAACGGGAAATCGCTTCTCATTTCTATGTTTCATGATAAGATATAATATTCTCTGCAAAGTGTTATGTATTCCTCGTCTAACTTCGAAAGAATGAAAATGCCACCCATCCTTGCTAGGAAATGCGTTTCCCGATGTCTACGTATCGAAGCAATAGAGATTTCGTGCTTCCTAAAACGCGATATCGCATCTCATTTCTATTTTTCATGATAAGATATACTATTCATTGCGAAGTGTAATGAATACCTCGTCTGGACTTCAAAACACTGTAAATGCCACACTTCCTTGCAGGCAACAGCGTTTCCAGATGTCTACCTATCGGCGCTATAAAATTGGAATGCTTCTTATAACGCGATATCGCATCTCATTTCTATGTTTCATGACAAGATATAATATTCATTGCGAAGTGTTTTGTATATCTCGTCTGCACATAAAATAATTGTAAATGGCACACTTCCTTGCTAGAAAATAGCGTTTCGAGATGTCTACGTATCGAAGCAATAGAGTTCTGATGCTTCTTGAAACGCGATATCTCATCTCGCTTCTATGTCTCACGATAAGAAATAATATTCATTGCGAAGTGTTAAGTATACCTCGTCCGCACTTCAATAAAATGTAAATGCCACACTTCCTTGTTAGGAAATAGCGTTTCCAGATGTCTACGTATCGAAGCAATAGGGTAGTAATGCTTCTTCATACGCGGTACCGCATCTCATATCTATGTTTCATGACATGATATAGTATTCATTGCGAAGTGTTATGTATACCTCGTCTACACTTCAAAATAATGTAAATGCCAAACTTCCCTGCTAGAAAATGGCGTCTCTAAATGTCTATGTATCGAAGAAATGGAACTCTAAACATTCTTAAAACGCGATATCGCACAGCAGTTCTATGTTTCATGATAAGATATAATATTCATTGCGAAGTGTTATGTATACCTCGTCTACACGTCAAAAGAATGTAAATGCCACACTTCCTTGCTACTAAATAGCGTTTTCAGATGTCTACGTATCGGAGTAGCAGAGTTTTAATGATTCTTAAAACGCGATATCGCATCTCAGTTCTATCTCTCGTGATAAGATATAATAATCATTGCGAAGTGTTATGTATATCTCGTCTACACTTCAAAAGAATGTAAACGCCACACTTCCTTGCTAGGAAATGCGCTTCCAGAACTCTACGTATCGAAGCAATAGAATTCTAATGCTCCTTAAAACGCGATTTCGCATCTCAGTTCTATGTTTCATGATAAGATATAATATTCATTGCGAAATGTTATGTATACCTCGTCTACACTTCAAAAGAATGTAAATGCCACACATCCTTGTTAGGAAATGCGTTTCCAGATTTCTACGTATCGAATCAATAGAGTTGTAATACTTCTTAAAATGCGATATAGCATCTCAATTCTGTTTCACGATAAGATATAATATTCATTGCAAAGTGCTATGTATACCTCGTCTACACTTCAAAAGATTGCAAATGCCACACTTCTTGGCTAGGAAATTGCGTTTCTAGATGTCTACGCATCGAAGCAATAGATATCTAACTCTTTATAAAACGCGACATCGCATATCAGTTCTAAGTCACATGATAAGATGTAATTTCAATGCAACGCGTTATGTATATCTCCTCTACACTTCAAATGAATGTAAATGCATCACTTCCTTGCTACGGAATATCGTTTCTATATCTGAAGGTTTAGAAGCAATAGAGCTCTTATGCTTCGTAAAACGCGGCTGCGCATCTTACTTCTATATTTCATGATAAGATGTAATATTCATAGCATCGCGTTATGTTTATCTGCTTCTGCACATGAATTGAGTGTGAACCCTACACTTTCTTGCCCGGGGATAGCGTTTCTAGATGTCCAGGTGCCGAAGCATTTAATTTGTCATGATTCATGCACCGCAATATCGCATTTCATATAAACAGTTCAAAGTAAGTTAGAAGGTTGTAAAGCTCTATGCATCGCATTATGCTTGTCTGCTTCTGTGCTTTATAATGCTCTGGGATGTGAGAAGGTCCTCAACCATCCTTAACCCCCTAAAGAGAAGTCAAATGTCCAGCGGCCCTGCAGGTGGGCCATGGGAGCGCGGCGCGCGAGGCGCTACGTAATTTACATGATCAGGAGGATCCCCTCAGGGACACCCAAGGGGGCGAGAAGATGTGATCGCCGAAATCCACTGATCGATGGCCCCGAACAATACCGAAGCGTACAGCCCGCCCCAACAAGGAGCCCCGAGGAGGATTCAGGAGACCCGAGGACCACCAGCGAATTCAAGGAACCTGGAGAAGAGAACGTGAGAGCTTATTCGCTAAAGCGTCCCATTTTCATGCCGTATTTCTTGTATCGCATATTGTATATTGTATCTTATATCGTTAGCGGGTGGTGATACCCGGTCATTCGCGGCGTGTTGCGTAGTTTCCTATAGCCCTTGTTAGTTAAACCCACCTCGAGGCCATAAAAAAGAAGCCGCGACTTCAGTATCCCGCGACCCGAGTGTGTGTACTCGGCTAGGCGTAGTTGAGAGGAGCAGCATTTCGAAGTTTCGAGCATTGTTCCGCCCCAAGTTTCCCGGGGTCGTGTAGTCTATTTCTTTGCTGCTTATGAGCAGCTGGCGCCCAAGAAAATATAGTCTCGCAGTTTCGAAGTACCCCCCCCCCCCCCCCCCACTCCCCTCCCCCGTTTCGGTGATTTTTTGCGTTCGCGAGCCCGCGAAATGTTGTACGTGAGTGGATACATTGTAACGATAGATTGCTTTAGATTAAAGTACGTTTTACACCTTGAAGCATTTGAATAATTAACCCCTTTGAGCTTCCCTGACTGACTGTAGATAGGTTTCCGTCACAACTGGTAGGGACCATCACTTTACATAGATATATAGAACACACATAGTTCTAAACGTAGAATTGTGAGTTTGAGAACTTCCTTTGAAACGTTAATAGTGAGGAGCTCCATCGGATTTTATGGAACATCAGAACTTACTTGCTATGAAATTTATGCAGATAAGGGCCATAGCGTTACTTAGAACTTTAGAACTTGCTTACTTCAACAAAGATTTCTATTGGCTTCGTCCATTCTTTTAGAAGAGTTTGTGGTAAATCACTTACTTTTCACATTTGCAATACTTTTAAATGTATGCGAGGTGTTATAGTTTAAGTTTTAAAATGATTACTTACTGCTGATTATTATTTAGTAACTCGGTTATAAACGTGTCTGCATAAGATTTAATCCATATGTTTATAACTCTGAAATTTATGCAGTCATTTGTTAGTCACTTATTGCTTAAACGGCAAAGATTCTGACCATTTCAAAATGGTTGACTTTCATCAATTTTCTTAAAAATTGAAATACTGTCCAACTGCTTGTATTAAAGACTATAATTAAAGTTTTCAAAATATTTTATCTCTTACAGATGTATCACGTCTCGGGTCGCGGAAAATTAACTGTATGCCGGAGCAGCACGCAGTCTCGAACGGTTCGGCTTGCACAATTGGGTCGAAGACCGGGTTCTTTTTGGATCGCGGAACACTGCGCGAAAGTTACGGACGCGAGTATATAAAAAAGGGACTTACCTTTCGAAGTCTTAGAAACTGCTAATTCTTAACTTCGTTCCAGGTATACGGTCGGCAGACAGCAGGAGATGAGACAGTGCAGTGGTGGACGGTGGAGTAGCTACTTGTGCCCACGTATTCGCGCACTGGAGAACGCAGGAAGTTCTTTCTTCCCACGCGTCGAGTTCGTTTATTCGTAATGGAACAGCGCATTCAAATCGGATTCCAAAGCCGCCGCTTTGGATTGCCGATCCAGAGATATTTAAAACGATGGATATCTTCTCCTCAGTCTAACTGTGACTCAATGCAGCTAAGCGGAGGGTCACTCTAACTGGTCGGTAACCAAGCATAACTAAGGGTCAGAACTCCTTGAATGATTTTGGAAGAAGCGTAAAGTCGTGGAAGACATCGTACCGTAATGAATTTAATATAATGTAAGGCAAGGAATGCTTTGAGAATAATGAGAGTTTATAAATAGTGGTAAAAATTAAATATATTCTAAGTAAAACCTAAGCTTAAACTTTACTGTCCTATGTTAAGAATGACTAAGTACTAGAATCGTTGATTTAGAATAAAGTTTGAGTTAGAATTGGAAATAGCAACTTGAATTCTGAGTTAGAATAGTAACGAAATAGCAAACACCTACAAGTGAGGTGGAGTAAGGTCCGGAGGCATGAGAGGTATAGCCGCGATGAGCACTTGGATCGATCTGTACTCGTTGAGCGCTAGGCTTTATCTCTCGGTTGGCTCGCGGATCCGCGACCTCCTCGGATTGCGCGGGAGCGCCAGTCGCTGGGCCCTGGAGTGGGGCGGACGCTCAACCCTCGCGGTGGGGCGTACGCTCGACACTCGCGGTGGGGCGGACGGTCGTGGTGGGGAGTGCGCGATCGGCGTGAACCGCGCTCGTCGGGCGCTCGTTCCAGCGCTTCGCTAATACGCTAATTATGAACAATTCGCTACCTAAAATTATGATTACACATGAAATGACTTATGCTATGCTTGTGTGTTGTGTCGTGCATGTGCATAGAGTGTCGTGTGCTTAAATACTAGAATTCGCTTGGTTATAGACATGAGTATAATACGAATATGTGTGCGTAACTGCGGCCGACTCCTCGTGGTGTGTGGAATGGTCCTCGTGCGGAGGCTGTGGTTGGTGTCTGCTCCAACAGTCTGATGTATGTGCGTCAAGGCGCGATCGAATGGTCCAACTCTTTGATGCGAGGGTGGCTGCCTTAGCTTAGCGATCGGACTGTGTTACCGTGTGTCGGTATGCTCATCACTGCAATGGCGGCAGGCGGTATATGCGGCTCTGCCGAGGGGTGTAGGAGGTACCGTGAGGTTCGGCTGACGTCACAGATGCATTTTGGAATTGAAATTGAATGTTTGATTTTTCAGGGGTGGAGTGCACCGTAAACTACCATACGTGTTCGCATGTGTCGGGCAGCCCGTTGACGCCTAGTATCTAAGAATAGCGATGGTCCCGGTGATAAGGTCACAGGGTGGATGACGCTTCAATTCTAGCCTCTCACACCCTAGCCTCGCAGCAAACCTCCTAGTGGTCCCCCCGGAATGTGCCTACGGACATTCAGATTAATGCGAGTTGGAAACCGCGGTCTCCTTCTTTATCGATTAATGATGGGGCAAGTTGTGGTTCTTGTTTATTGATTCAACACTAATCCATTCAAATCGTAGAACAAAATTCCTTACAACCGACACAGAGTCAAGACAGAAAAGGTCTTCTTCTCACTGCTAAAGTGTTGATGGCACTCAGTGCATGGGTGGATGTTGTAAGAGATGGCTTATGACAAATGACGAAAATGTGGTGCATGTCTTGGCCCCTACCGGAAGCTCTGGCTAGCCGGGAGGTAGGTCCAGGTTGAGGATTAGTGCGTATGCCCTAGAGGCGCGGTAGCACATCTGAGCCCCCTCCCGCGGCCAGATTCATAATAGTCTGTTCGATTTTTCTATCTACTGTTTAGAACGTCTTTCTGTTGGAATGTTCAAGAATATCTCATATTCGTAGTTATTGAAAATGTTTTACTTGGTTCTTTACTATAATATTTAGAATTTCCTGAGAAACTCTTATCTAATTCTTGTAAATAATTTTTTATCGTAGCGAACTATATAACTGCAATTAGAATTCTTTATGAAATAATAATAACAGAGAGGTGCGTATCCATTCTTGTAGTTTTGCAAAGAGTATTATATCTTACTATTTAAAATGAAATATTAAGATTTGTTTACAATCTAATGGAATTTAATTACCTTTTGGTTCAATTTCACAGTGATAATCTTCCATAGTTCAACAATTTTGTGAGCTGTCCTCAGGAATCCGCAGCTCAGTACTTATAAAATGGACGACACAAAGAACAGCCTAACCAAACGTAATCGAACCGATTTTTCAATACTAATCTTATCATGTTTAACTTATCCTGAAAACTATTAAAATGCCCTTTGGAAAGTGTTTATTCACAGTGAAATAAACGGCAAACATTACGGCTTCCACCACAGTTTACAATACGTATGTTGCATTTACTATAAAAACTGTAAGTATTATCACCTTTGTTTACTTTTTGTAACCTTCAATGACTTCATGTTACAGGTTTTTGAACTCGTTTTAAAATGCTCTATCGTATTACGGAAAAATGAACACACCAATTCATTTTAAAAAATGAAGGTAATCTTCAAATGTCCAACATACCTCTACTTACAAAAAAACTATTTTCATCAACGGATGGGACATTTGTCCTGTGCAATTCTATATCAGCAAAAATTTCTATGAAATTTATAGTTTCGAGGATATCTGAGGTGCTAATTATTACTGCCCCACACTGTATATTGTTATGGATGTGTCTAACAAGGCAACGATGAACAAAGTTAAATTTAATATTACGATTTTTATATTCCTTATAATATATTTGTTTTTCTGTAATTTAGCCAAAAAACAATGTTCACGATGTCGGCAGATGAATGAATTTGCCTTAGAATTACAAGAGCCGACAATATCAAAAGTAGAATATTTCTTTACTCCGCTGACCGAATCACTGGAAACGTTAAATAAAGTGCGTGCCCTTCAAAACAGTCAGATGCAAATTACGAACCTAAACAATCAGCGATTGGCACGACAATGACAACAGATGAATATTTTATTTTATAAATAATATTTCTAGTTTATGACGGGTTGAAAGAAATATATATGACTCTCTCAATAACTATTAATATAGGAAAACAACTATCAAAATGTCTATCAATACTCATATGTTGAACATCTACTGACATCTAACGGTTTTAATTTGTATGAAAGCACAGGTTCTCCGTTACCAAATATGACGTAACGTCATTGTAGAGAAGATTCATGAATTGAGCGATGACACGCGTGTCATGATGGTCCTGGTACTGGGCGATTCACACGGCGTTTTACGCTTGCTTAGAAGGTACTGATAACACGTTCTGGCATTTTAGCTAACGAATCCGGTCACAGATGGCTACGGATCAGCTGATACTCCACGAAAGTGGCGATATAATGCCGGTATGGTGTCGCCACCATCTTGCCGTTTGCTATCTGGGATGCTTTCTAGAGCAATATTCGGATTTGAATTTGAACACATAGCTAATTAATCGCGAATTTGTATGTACATAATAATACATGACTCCATAAAAACAATATAATATACTTTTATAATCAATGCGGTATAAGAATATAAAACGAAGAACTATCCACTCTTATCAGGAGTAAAAACAATGTCTGGAAAGCAAGGTTCGTTGTAAAATATAATCAAGCAGTTAATACATCTAATCACAGCACATAATAAATCACTGAAAGTATAATGATATGAATAGTAAGAAAAATATATTCATTTATTAGATGCTTATAAATTCAAATTTAAAAGTCCAAGTTACATTTAATACACTATTGCTTAACAGGGTGATTTAATGTTGTTTCAAATAGGCGTGGAGAACTAGCTGATACTTCTGTCAATGTAATTTCATTTCTGCTGGATACAGTAAAAACACATTTGTAATCTAAGCAAGATTTCATTAGATCTGGTGGAATTTCCAAATTTTAGAAAGGGATGATGGTAGTAGTAGTTGGTTCAGCGCCAGGTGATAAACGTATACAACAAGCAAAGCAATGTAAACGGATTTAAAATGTTCAAGATTATATAAGTTAAAATATTACATTTTTATAATCCATGTAGCGCTTCGGTTCTTTATAACGTACAAAGAGTCTTAAGAATGTAACGCAATGTAAAGGAGTTTGGAAACAAAGAAAGCAGGCCTTAATCTCAGATAAATGGACCTTGGATCTGTTGCGTATCGTGGTTTCCGGCGTGCAGTGTTAAGGGATATGTCATTTGGATTTAATTATCTAAACGAGAACAATTCAAATAAATCTGGAGTCAACACATCCGAAGAAAAATTCTTCCAGTGAAGAATGCTGTCTGCTGTGCAATAGCAGCTTTACATCCACTTGATATTCTACAGAAAATCTTATGCCATTTTTTAACTATGAAACCTATTATGTGGTATTTCAGCAACTGCTACAGAAATTTAAATACGTCAAAATTGCAGCACGCAGGTGTGTAAATATCACTTCGTGATCTCATTTCATTTTGGCAGTTATACTTGTATGTAAGCAACCATCCAGGCATAAAGCTTGATAATCTTTCAACTATATAATAATTATGATACATTAGACTTTTTGCTGGAGTTGGTCTATTTTATCATTTTCGGAACTTGTGGAAATGTTGAATATGAATAACTACGTTCATTTTATTATAAATGTATGAGTAAAGTTCAATCTACATAAATAAATATTTTCATACGTAACTTATTTAATTTTTATCATTTAGCGTTACAAAATATATTTCAAAAATATATAAAAATATATTTTACTTCAGTTTTTTTAATATTTTAAGTAATTTATATTATCGTATTAAGCTTTTACAAAAAGTAACAAAACTTTTATAAGTAGGAATAATTTTTCCTTAATTAGTTAATATGTCGGTTCTTTTTAAGAAAACGCTATTTAATTTTTCGAAGTAAGTTTCGACTTTAAGTTGACCATTAATTTCACTAATTTCATTGCTTTTCGTAGATCACTGCTAATTTTAAACTTTCCCATTACGGCTTTGTCGATGCAAATTTTAATTCTCCGAAAAATATATAATATTATGTTGTAAGTAAAATTATTTTGCATTTCTAATTGATTGAACGTAAAAAATATATTTTTTTCATGAGAAAGCATTGCGAGAAAATTTTGAAAATCCATTGTTAATGTTGTACCTAGTGGTTGACTAGGTTCTCCTCTCCCTGCCGCACATTTCCACCATTTTTAAGATCCAAGAATCGTGTAGCTGCTTCGTCACTATTAATGTTTACGAAATTTACATATTGTAAATTTCTGCAAAAGTGATATTAATTAACTCTTTAATTATGTTTGTTCGGGCAATTAATCAGACTGATCTATGATGTGCTGTAATGTACGAGATCTAATAAATTTTTTTTTAACATATAATTTTTTAACAATATAGTATTTGAGCTTACAGTTTTGTTAACGAACTCGCTGTTTAAATTAGTTTGGATGACAATTAATATTTGCATGATCTTTTCCTCTGATTTATCTGTATAATTTGTTCGTTCTTTTCAATTGTCTTATTTAATAATCCAAATCTATATGTTCCAAATTCTCTTCTCGGAAGGTATCAGGCAACAATTTATCTTATCAATAATATTTATATTCTGCAAAATAAATTGATTTGTTTACTAAAATATAAATTATACATTCATGTATTAATTCTAAACCTTCAGTTAATTATTCACACCTGGATCATACGCATAATGGGTAAAATCAGACATTCCTTCAGCTTTTTAATATTGCCTCATCGATTAAAGACTGATTAGTAATAAATTTACTGTCTTCGTAAAATAAAAGCGTACATTGCATCACCCATTATTTCCAGCTTCCCACTATAATTTTGTGATTCTGAACCAACAAACATCTCTATCGCAGCCATATGTATACCTGAAACAACGCGTGCGTAAGGCAATCTCAAAATGAGAGAATTATTTTTCTTAACAATGAAATTAGAAATATATATAATTTACTGCTGTCTTTTACAAGACTGCATTCACAGCAATACCATCATCTTCATATTCATCGGCCCTTTCAGGTGCACACATTAACATTCTAAACTTGGATATTATATAATCGACACAAGTTTGAAACCATATTCTTTTAAGTTTTATAATTTGTGGTGGACTGATATTTATTATATGAGGATTTGCACCTTTCTTTAAATATGGTAAGCATACCTTGGACCTGAAAATAAGTATTGTGCCATATTAGTGAATTTTATTTCTACAACTGAAACCTATTCCTCTAGAATTGATATTATTCACAAGATTATAATTTTTCATACCTATGGATTCCATGCCTGGTTAAAGTAATAGTGCTAGTATTATTAACACTTTCAGGACTGAGTTGTGTGGCAAATGGTTTTGTGAGAACCCATGTGTGGCGTTCGTTATTGTCAGGCCGGTGGAGCCATCTCTGTGAAAATTGCTCAACCTGTTCGCAATTCTGTTTCAGCATTGTTTGAAGAGATGGCGAAACGAGTCAATATATGCCTACGGATGGATGTTCCCATTAAGAATAACTTATAAGTTACCGATGGAAGGTGCTGTTGGCGGTCGGTTACTCACAACCGACCGACGGCTGGTGCTGTTTGTGCTTAATAATCCATAAATTATCGACGACTGATGTGACCATCAACCGATAAAGCATGTTTTCATATACAGCTGGTGCAACCAATAGTAGGTAATTCAAAATTTATCAACAACTGGTGTTGCCTGCGGTCCGTAACTCACGATATAACGACAGTAGGTAATCCCCGCGGTAGATAACTTATGATATAATAACGGCTGGTATAGCGAATAGTCTGGAATTCAAGAACTATCAACGAATGGCATTGCCAGCGATAGGTAATACATCTCTTATGTGGCTTAATTTAATCTAACATCTTCTAAACTTAATTTAAACCTAGCTAACCTCAGTTACACATAATCTGACTTAACCTGCCTTCACTCAATCCTAACCCAATCTAACACAATGTAACATTACCTTTCTTAAACATTAAGAAATCAAACCTACGCTTTCTTAAATCTAACACAACATAATATTATAATCGACGGGTTCAAACAGAGTGGGGCCGCACTGAATACAGTAGCGCCTTCGGTTAAATGAAAACGAACAGTCGGAGAAGAATAAAACATTACTAACAAATCGTACGGAAATCAGATATTTCGACGCGTGTCCAATATACATCTAACTAAACCGTAATTCGAGGAATACAGAGGATAAGTGGAAATATTCTCCAATATGTGACATATACAAATCAGCGGATACAAGAGAGAACACTCGATCTCGGAGTAGCGAGACCGGGGCGCCATCATGAAGTAATCGTATAACCCTGGTTCCGGGATGGCGCAGGGAGGAAATGTAGAGGATAGAAAGCATAAAATAACAACAACATAACTAAAGAGGAAGAAAAAGAAAATCTGTGGAAACATTGCATTTATTAAGGGGAAATCCTACAAATATCAAACAACTGATTATATACCATACCGTCAGGCAAGGTACAACGAAATAGACCAGATCGTGACAGAAAGTAACAAAATCGAGAAACTTAAAAAGAAAATAATACTTCAGACTGAACGAATCACTGATTCTGGCAAGCTTAATGGAAACCGCGACTACGAATCAGTTATAGTATAAGATAGATGCTGGTCGCGGTTGAAGTGGACCGGGGGGTCCCTCGCCCGCATTGGGGCAGGAAGTAGGATGGTGGAGGGCTTGCAGCCACCCACCCCCCTCCAATCATCACCGCCGGCGTGAGCGAGGCTGCTATGCATATGCTGCTGAAAGGTGCTGCTGGCTCGCGATTCAGAATTAGCCTCATCGAGACCTCGCAGAAGATTAAAGGTTGGGCAGGCTGTTCGGAGCCCCCTGTCGATGACACAAAAGGACAGGAAAATAGAGAAGAATACGAAATGCGTATATAAAGAAGAAGAAGAAAGCCTCGGGTAGCACAGACATAAAAAGAGAAGCATTAGGAGCCGAAGTAAAGGAACCAAAAAGAAGAGCAGGATAATGTAAAAGCTACTAATAAGAATAATGTCCTCACTTTCAAATAGAAGAGTAGGCAGCCACATATCAGACGTAATGATAGATATTATGAGCGAGAATACGACGAAGGTAATGACATATTAGAAAACGTTAATGGGAGACATGAGACATATAAAAAGAACTGGGATCGAACACTTGATGGAACTAGTGGCGAACGGTACAGAGAAAAATGAAGCAATTAAAGGAGCAGTAAGCATTCGAGGACAAACAATGGGATGAGGAAAAGCAAGAGAAATGACAGAAATACGAAAAGATGACGCAAGAAAATCGAGAGCGGGAGATATAATCCTGGAATTTAACAAGAAAAAAGGTGTAGAAAACATAATAAAGGAGATAAAAGGAACTCTAGAAAAAGAATTCGAAGAGAAACATACTAGTGCGAGTATAATGCTCCAACTAAGGGACATATACCCGTTAGGTGACCAGAGAAGGAATGAATGATTACATAAAACGAACACTAAAAATAATCGAAGGAAACGTCAAGATGTTGAAACAAATGTGGAGGCTACAGTGTTTGGACAGGAATACAGTAAAAAGCTGGAGAAGGTCCAACGACTCAGAATAGCATTAACACCTTGTCTCTGCAAAGTGCTACCGAGAATAGAGAGATGCTTCAAATGTCATAAACTGGGACATATCGGCAGATATTGCGAAGAAGTCCGTACATCAGACACGTTACCGGACTATTAATTGTCCGGCCTACAGAAAGGCGTTGATAGAAAAGAACGGGAAACGAATATGGAATTGAAAGTTCTACAAATCTATCTGAACCTATTCCGAATCTCGTAAAATATCATGCAGCAAATGCCAATGATTCAAGAGACAGACGTGGTAATAATATCAGAAGCACACAAGATGGAAGTTTACTGACTGTAAGACGCGAACGATGACGCTGCGATATAGATAACAGGCGTTAATCGAAAATGATTCACATATGGCACCACATACTCCTTGACTGGAACCGTTCATGCAATGATCGAAGGAACAAAAGCTATAAGCTGCTACTTCTCGCCGAATAGGAACGGGAAGAAATCGAAGAATATATAAACCAAATTGAGGTTAGCATAGAAAAGGTAGAGAAAGCAAACAGAATAATAATCGCAGGTGACCTGAACGGAAGATCGGTAATCTGGGGTAGCAAGAAGAACAACCATAGAGAGGAAGAGATCATCAAAATGGCTGTAAGAAACGACCTAATCGCGACGAATCCGAAGGAAGGCTATACATACTTTGAGAACCGAAACAAATCGAAAGTAGACATAATGTTGATAGGAGGTTGCATATATGTTAAGTTGCGTAAAGCAGAATTGGTTGAGATATTTTCAGCGTCGGACTGTCAATACGTACCACATACATTCCAAAGTACGAATTACAAGAATAACGAAGAGGGATTTGCAAGCCTCGATGGAAACAAAGCGAACTGGGGCCAAGCAAATAAATAATCGACTTATACAATAAAGATATTTATTTTTATCTAGAAGGGATGATCTATTTTTACGTAATTAAAATATATGATATGTGTAATTATATAAACCAATTTGAAATATTTAATTAAAACATCATGAAATGATATGAAATTAGATAGGGTTTCAGATGTAATGGAGTATCTGAAGGAGATATTGTATTTAGAAATAACTAAAATATTAAATATGTATTAATATTTATACTAATTTGAAATATTTACTTGAAAAATGATCAAAGCATGTGGTCCAGCGAGTGGGGGATTAACGGATCGTGCGAGGAGCATGCGGCTTAATGTGTGTAACTTGGATTTATGAATTCTTATATGCAGCAATACATTAGTCCGGATATAGTATATATTTGTATGTAAGAGGCTTAAAAGTAGAATACATGTTCTGGTAAAGTCGGATCCCTGAACTGGAGGAGTCCCCATTGAGGTGATGGGCTGCGACTGCGCCTTTCAGCAGGACGAAATCACCGGTGCGAGGTAGACGAGGGTGTTCGTCTTTGGTGCGAGCGAGGCAGATATATACTCGTTAGTGGGAGTGAGACAGTAGTGCTCCTCGGTGAGATTAAAATAGCGATGCCTGGTATAAAGAAGCTATATATTCCGGTTGGTTCGAGTGACGCAGCGGTACTTGGTGTGTGTAAGCGCGTGCAGGTGTGCGCGCGTGAACGCTGCCGGTTGCCGGTGCTGTAGGCGAGCGCGGCAGATTGCCTGACTCCAGGGGTTGATGATCGAAGTGCGAAAAGGCTCATGTGTGGAATGGGTGGCAGGCGCTACGCACGACGTTACTTGAATTTGTTGCATGAATTTGTAAAACTCACATTCCTTTCAAGAGCAGAAGCAGATAAGCAGAATGCAATGCACAGAACATTACAAACAACTTACATGTTGTATGAAGCATTAGAACTCTCATACATTGGCACGTAGACACTATAAAGCGCCATTACATTGCATGCAACCGTAGGATTCATAGAATTCGTAAGTATGGAAGAAATAGAGTTCTAACGTTTCATGTATCGCAATGACACATTTTACTCCAACGTTTCAAAGCAAGTAAGTTTGCAATGTCCAATGCAATGCAATATGCTCGTCTGCTAATCCTCTTCAGAAGAATCAGATTACGAATAACGAACGCGTCATAGATCGCGATAGTGCATTTTATTTCAACGTTTCAAAGTAGGTGAGTTGTAACGTATTTTGCAATGGATTATGCTTATCTGCTTCTACACTTCAAAACAATGTGTTCTAGTATTTCATTCAGCGCAATGTCTCATCTCATTCCAATGTTACATGCTCAGATGTAATATTCTGTGCAACGCGTTATGTTTATCTGCATCTACACTTCAAAAGAATGTGAAACCTGGACCACCTTGCAAGGGGATAGCGTTTCTAGATGTTTTCGTGTCGATGCGATTGATTTCTAATACCCTAAACCGTAACCTTCTAAACATAGCATTATGCTCTTCTGCTTCTATACTTGCAAAGAATGTGAATTCTACAGTTCAATGCAAAATGGCGCTTCACATTGTTTTCGTGTCAATACAGTAGATGTCCAATGCTCCAACGTTCAAAGTAAGCAAGCTGAAATCTTCTATGCATAACATTATACTTATCTTGTTCTACGTTTTAAAGAGTGTGTATTCTACAGGTCCGTGCAAAGGGAAGGTGCTTCACAGCGTCTGCGTTTCATAGTGGTAGGGTTCAAATGGTTGATGCAATGCGATGGCGCATCTCATTCGATTGTTTCAAGATAAGCAAGTTGTTATTTTCTATGTATAGCATTATGCTTATCTGCTTGTACACTTTAAAATTTTTTTCGTGTAAACACCCACTGGCCAGGAAGCCTGTGACAGAGAACAAACTGAACATTATTATTGGAGTGCTGCTTATACTGGTTGTAGCGCCCCTAGCTGAAATTAGATTATGTTGGTCTCAAAATGAAATGTATACAAACAATTGAAAAAAAAGCGATGAAGCGCGATCGGTTTATATCGATACTTAGATATTTTCATTTCACCATTATTTCTGCGGCTAGGACTGAGGATCGTTTGTATAAACTTAGAATTATTGTTAACGCAATTGTCTACACTTTCGAAAATAATGTTAACACGTTGAGTGCTACGCCAATTTTTGCTATACCTCTCGCTCAGGCGGCAGCGCGTGAGCATTTGATGGCGAACGCTTGACTGATGGATATAAACAAACAATAACTTTGATACCTGTATTCGTTTCGTTTGGACTGTCGGAATGATACAAGCAATGCATTTGTATATAATGTATAAGCATAAGATAATGGGATAGGGAATGCCAGAGAGGCCAAAGAGCAAATACAAGGTGAGAGTCATTCTGAAAAAGTCACGGGAGTATAAAGACCTATTGCAGCAGAGAGAATTCAGTTTTATAGTCACCATTTTGAAAAAGTTTTGGTATCATTCAACTAAAAATGTTGAGAAGATAAACAGGTAGTGAGTGAGTGTCTTGAGTAATTTTGATAATAGTGTCCCTTTGGCCGAGAAACTTCTGCAAAAAGTAACATCTATTTATGGTACAGTAAAAGTTAATACACAATTTCTTCCGCTGTAGGCTAAACGGAAACTGCAACGGGGTAGCTTCATGTATTTTCAAAATCGGAGCGGCTTTAAGTTCTTAAAGTGGACGTATAAGAAGCCGGTATGCATGCTAGCCACTTCTGAAAACCGCAAATGTGTTATTGTCCAGTGTAGAAATAATAAGTTAAAGCCGGACACAGTGTTCCTTTATAACAATGCTAAGAAGGGGTTTGACCATCCGACCAGATATCTTCTTATCACAGTTGATTACGCAGAACAGTAAAGTGGTATAGGAAAATAGTTATCGAATTAGTATGCGGGACTTCTCTCGTCAATGTCTATTATATGCATAGAAAATGGAGTACCAAAGGTATGAAAATATTAAACTTCCGCGAAAAAATTATTGATTATCTCCTCAGTACAGTGGATCATCACGGTGAACAAACGTCATCTGAAACTGAAGCAGTGCCCAAGAAGCGTACACATCTTCTGCGGTCGTTCCAAGGACGCGCGAGAAAAACTAGACATGTAAAGAATGTTATAAACGTATGTCTAGAATAAATGGTAAACAGTATGCCGCGAGTAAGGCGATAAACGTAAAAATCTGTTCTAACTGATGTAAGGGCCAACCGGAACTCTACCCAACATGATTTCAAAAATTAAATAATTAAGTTAGGTTTATAATATTGGTTTGTTATGTTTTAAATATAGAATGTCTGTTTATTATGCTGAGAATTGAAAAATAAACCTATTTTGTACTATCTACTTTGTGAAATATAAGTTCGACCCATCGTGATGCACGCCGGCCCACGAAATAGACGCGTGTGACCCACCGGAGATGCACACTGCCTCACGGAACAGACACGTGTGACTCACATGTGATGCACGCCGGCGACAACGTGCTAAACGTATAAATTAGATGTGCCATCGCATTGCGTGGAGCATTAGATCACTACAGCTTTGGCAAGCAGACAATACAAAACCCCAGCCCCGTGCAAGCAACAGTCGAATTTCCATTCGTTTGAAGTGTAGAGGTAGGTAAGGATAATGCGATACAGAGAGCATTACAACATTCTTGCTTTCGAACGTTGAAATGAGACAGCCCACCACACAGCATGTAGCATTAGAACTCTATTGCTTATACACGTAGACACTATGTAACGCCATCCCGATGCATTTATCTGTAGAATTCGCATTCTTCTGAAATATAGAAACAGATCAACAAAATGCAAAGCGTACAAAGTTACAGCTAACTTACTATGAATCGTTGAAATGATTTGCGCTATCGCATTGCATAAAGCATTAGAACTCTATTGCATTGACACGAAGACACAATCATAAATCGTACAGTCGCTTGTAACGGCATTACGATTCACATTCATTTGACGCATAGAAGCTTATATGGATAATAAGATGTATAGAACATTACATACATACTTTAGAACGTTGAAAAGAGATGAGCCAACACCATACATATAGCACTAGAACTGCATTGCTTTGACACGCCGAAGCTACGAAGCAGCTTCCCGTTACATGGAACTGTGGAAGTCACATTCTTTTGAAGTGTATAAACAGATAGGTATTAGAAGAAGCATTGAGAGTTACAGGTAACATACATTGAAATTTTGAAATGCGACGAACGATCGTGATGCATATAAGATTTTGAACTCCATTGCTTTTACAGGTAGACAACATGAAGCACTAACCAGTGGCAAGGAAATTTGGAATTCCTATTATTTTGAAGTGTAAAAGCTGATAAGTATAATGCGATGTATAGATCCTTAAAACTTACTTAGTTTGAATCGTTGAAATGAGTCGCGCCATCGAGACACATGGAGCATTTAGATCTCAATAGCTTTGACATGAAGACACAATGTAGCGAGATCCCATAGCTAGGAACTGTAGAGTTCACATTCTTTTCAAGTGTACGAACAGACAAGAATAATGCTACGCACAAAAGATTACAGTCTCGTTGGATTGAACCATTGAAATGAAATGCGCCATCAGATTGCATGGATCATTAGGCATCAATTACTTTGACACGCAGGCAATACGAACCGTCATCCCGTTGTTTGGAACTGAAGAATTCACATTCTTATGATGCGCTGAAGCAGATAAACATAATGCTAATCATATAAATTAATAGCTTACTAACTTTGAAACGTTGAATTGAAATGCGCCATTGCATTACTTGGAGCAGTAGATCTCTATTGCAATGAGACACAGATATTATGAAGCGCCATCTGGTTGCAGCGAACTGCAAATGCATATTCTTCTGAATCGTACAAAGCGATAAGTTTCAGAGTATGAAAGTTGCACCGTTCTGTGCATCGCATTATACTTATCTGCTTCTGCACTTCAAAAGAATGTGAATTCTACAATTACTTGAAACGAAATGGCGCTTTATAGTGTTTACGTGTCAGAGCAAGAGAGTTCCGATGCTCCATGCAATGCGTTGGCGCAACGCATTTCAACGTTTCAATGGTAGCAAGCTGTAATCCCCTATGCATAGCATTATGCTTAACTGCTTCTAGTCATCAAATGAATGTGAATTATACAGCTTCATGCAACGGGATGGCGCTTCGTATTGTCTACGTGTCAAAGCAGTAGCATTAGAATGTTCCATGTAAATCGATGGGGTATCTAGTTTCAACGTTTCAAAGGATTTAAGCCCTAATCTTCTATCTATAGCATTATGCTTATATGCTTCTGCACTTCAAATGAATGTGGATTCTATAGTTTCATGCAACGAGACGGCACTTCGTAGTGTCTGCGTCTCAAAGCAGTATAGTGCTAGTTCTACATGCAATGCGATGGTATTTCTCATTTCAATGTTTCAAAGTGCCTTCAATGCATAGCATTATGCTTATCTGCTGGAGCTCTTCAAAAGAATGAGAAATATACAATTCAAGATAGCGCTCCATATTATCTGCATGCCAATGAAATATACTTCTACTGCTCCATTCAACGCAATGTTGCGTCTCATTACAAGGTTTCATGGTAGGATGTAATTTCAATGCAACGCGTTATGTCTATCTGCTTCTAAACGTGAACAGAATGTGAATCCTAAACTGACCTTTAACGGAATAGCGTTTCTAGATGTCTACGTGTCGAAGCAATAGAGTTTAAATGCTTCATTCAACGCGATCTCGCATCTCACTTCGATGTTTCATAATAAGTGTAATATTCAATGCATAGCGTTATGTTTATCTGCCACTACACTTCAAGAAAATGTGAATCCTACACGACCTGGCAACGCGATAGCATTTCTAGATGTCTACGTGTCGAAAAAATGGAGTTCCAATACTTCATTCAACGCAATGTCGCACCTCATTTCAGTGATTCATGACAAGTTGTAATATTCAATGCAACGCATTATGTTTATCTGCTTTCAGACTTCAAAAGATTGTGGATCATAAACTGATTTGCAAAGGTATGGCATTTCTAGACGTCTACGTGTGGAAGCAATGGATTTCTAATACTCCATTCAAAGCGGTGTCGCAGCTCATTCCAATGTGTCATGATATGATGTAATATTCAGTGCAACGCGATATGTTTATTAGCTTCTACACTTCAAAAGAATGTGAATACATACTACATTACAATGTGTGTAATTTATACAGACTCGTGTATCTACATAGCGCTTATTGTGTCAAGTTGACACTTAGAATCACTATACAGTTACATTGATCTGTACAAATTACGTGCCTTATAACGTACAACCAAATAAGCATATTTGCTTTGTATTAAACCTTTAAAATTACTTACCTTGTAACGTAAATCTAAGAAGAGTCATCGCGTTGCACGTAGCTTTGGAATTCAATTGCTTTGATAAGATGCCACTTAGAAACAATGTCCTGTTACATGGATCTGTAGAAATTGCATACTTTGTAACGTGGATCTCAGTGTGCATAATTAAGTTGTATACAAACTAACAACTCATTTCCTTTAAACGCAGGACTGAGAAGCACCCTTGCGTTGCATAAAATTTTGGAATTCAATTGCTTTGACATGTTCAAAAGAGTGTACATTTTACAGTTCCATGCATTGGGATGACGCATCTCATAACAGCATTTCAAAATATGTAAGGTCCTTGCATCAGGATAACGCATACCATTTTATCGTTTCAAAGTATGTAGGTTGTAATGTTCTACTCATCACATTATTATTATCTGCTTCTAAGCTTGAAAAGTATGTTAATCCTACGTTTTCTTGCAACAAGATGGCGCTTCATTGTCTCTACATGAAAAAGCAATGGTTTTCTGATGCTACATGCAATGCGAAGGCGCACATCATTTCAACGTTTCAAAGTAAGTAAGCTGTAATGCTCTACGCATAGCATTATGCTTATCTTCTTCTACATTTCTAAAGAATCTGAATTCTACAGTTCAATTCAACGAGATGGCGCTTAACAGTGTCTGCGTGGCAATACAGTTGAATCCTTCTGCTACATGCAATACGAAGTCACATCTCATTCTAACGCTTCAAATTAGATAAGCTGTAATCTTCTATACATAGCATAATGCTTATCTGCTTCTACATTTCAAAAGTATGTGAATTCTACAGTACTATGCAACGAAATGTCTCCTCTGCAGTATCAGGGCGTCAAAGCAGTACAATTCTGATGCTCCGTGCAATGCGATGGCTTATTTCGTTTCAATGTTTCCACGTAAGGATACTGTAATCTTCAATGCACTGCATTTTGCTTATCTGCTTCAACTCTACAAAAAATGTGAATTATACAGTTCCATGCAGCAGGATAGTGTTTCATAGTGTCTGCGTGTCAAAAAAGATTTCTAACGTTCAATGCAATGCGATGGCGCATACTATTTTAACATTTCAAAGTAAGTGAGCTGTAACCTTCTGTGCACAGCATTATACTTACCCGCAAGGAACTGTAAAATTCACATTCGTTTGAAGTGAATGAGCAGATGAGCATAATGATATGCTTAGAAGATTACAGGTTACTTACTTTGAAACGTTGAAATGAGATGTATTATCGCGTTGCGTGGAGCATTAGAACTTCATGGTTTTCACACGCAGATACTGTGAAGCACCATCCCGTTCCAAGGAACTGCAGAGTTTACATTCCTTTAATGTGTAGTAACAGGCAAGCATAATGTTATTGAAGGATAATGAAATAATCTTAATTTAAAAGTTAATCAATAACTCAGCTTTAATGTCAATGTTATGTACGTGGAATATTCTAGAATGCGAGTGAGAGCGAATGTGCGAAGCAAATGAGTTTTTCGTGTGAATGTTTTAAAATAATGAAGCAGTTGTTCATTAGCAGTCTTTGGAGTAACATCTCAGTTGAAAAGAACTATTTAATGATATAAAAAATTTTATAATTGTCTTTTATTAATAAGTTTCCTACAATTTTAGGGTTTCGGGCGTAGTAATTATCAAGAGGACATTCAAGAATTAAATCGGATACGTTCTAAAGGTTGAAGTATTATCGAATATTTGAAGACAGAACGTTCAAGATAATTTCTTGACGGTCTAGAACGTTCGAGAAGATACTCAAGCGACGCGAGTGTAGTTTTGAGAGATAGTGCGAGAACGAAAATTAATCTTTCGTGTCGAGACAATTCGAGTTTAAACGCAAGTGTCGAGTGATAATTTTCACAATGATCGATTTGAGTAAAATTACAGTTACAGCGCTAAGAGAGATATTAATAGAGCATAAACTACTTATTGCTGGTTCGAATGCTGAATTAATTTCCCGCTTGATGGAAGTTGATGCAGACGAAACGTGAAGTTCATGAAGATAATGAAGAGTTGTGTGCTGGTGTATCACCGAACGTGCAGTCATCAATGAATCTACAGCAATCTGAAATTGATCTTTTCTTAAAAGAAAAAGTGTTAGCAGAACGTGAGTCAGCCGTGTTGCGCCTTGAGTTAGATCCGGTGCGACAGAAATTACAGGTTGAGTAAAATTCGGAAAATGAGCAACGAATATCGACGCGTAATTTTGAAGGCGAACTATTTGATGTTGTTAGTAGCGGTGACAATTTCTTAATAGTCTAAAGTAAATCTGGTGATTATTAAATTTGGGAGAAGCAGATCAAATTATTCAAGACGACATATAAATTGGAAGATGACGTTGCACGAATACTTATCGGTATGCTATTGAAGGGAAAAGCACTTGAATGATTTCTTTCTAAATCAGAATATATAGCTATGGTATTCAACCGACTGCTGGAAGAATTGTGAGTTGTGTTTTATCATCCACAAAGCGAAATTGAAATGAAGAAGAAATTTGAAGAGCGGTTATGGAACAGGAACGAGACATTTCATGAATATTTGCACGAGAAGAACATTCTTGGAAATCGAGGACCAATCAACGACGATGAAATACTTGAATATCTGATTGACGGCATTCCCGATGAAATGCTCCGGAACCACGCGCGTGTTCTACAGTTTACAACAACCAATCAACTTTCGAAAGCGTTTGAAAAGGTAATTCTTCGAGATCGAGGTATGTCGAATGTTCAGAGGTCAACAAAGTTTGAGATGTGTAAAGACAGTTTCGTTAGAAGTGAACGAAAACAGATGGTCAATGTGGGTGAGATAAAAGAATTTATCGGTAATATTGTACGATGTTATAATTGTGGTGAGCACGATCATATTAGCGTGAATTGTCCAACGAAAGATCGCGGTGTAAAATGTTTCATATGTCAAGAACGTGGACATATTGCGTCGAAACGTTCCAAGAAATTTAAAGCGAGTGAAGAGAGCTGCGCGTCATTAGGAGTATCGTACCGAAAGTATCTCAAAAATGTTTTACTTTACGGATGCGAGATCAAAGCATTAATGGATTCAGGAAGTGATTTTAGTTTAATTCGCACAGACGAGTACATTAAGCTTGGTTCTCCGCAATTGCGACGCAATGAATTACATTTCGAAGGTTCAAGGAATAATACAACATTAGGTGATTTTCAAGCAGAAATTACCGTAGATGGGCACTCATATCTGATTTGTATACAAGTAATCTCTGATACCATTGTTCGACACAAGCTGTTAATAGGAACGAATTTCTTAAATATAACCGATGTCAGCATTAAAGATGGTAAAGTAATCATTCGTCCATTATCGAAAGTAACGCGTGAAATTGCTGAAAATATGGTACCGGAAATATTTTAAATAGATGTAACGAGTGACGTGTTAGAAGTAAATCAAGTTGATGTGTCTCGTATATTAGATCCTAATTAGCGCGTGACGATAGAAAATCTTGTTAGCAATTACAAGCCGAGTAAAACCTTTGAACGTAAAATTGCAATGAAATTAATATTGAAAGGCGAAGAGTCTGTATTTCAATCGGCGGGACAATTGTCAGCGTTGCAAAAAGAGATTGTTAATGCGCAGATAGAACAGTGGATTGTGGCTGGAGTCGCCCAGTTGTCTACTTCTGATTATGCGAGTTCGGTTTTTCTCGTTCGGAAGAAAAATGATTTGTTTGGATTATGTGTGGATTATCGACAAATTAATAAGAAAATTATTAAAGATAGATATCCGTTACAATTGATCGAAGATCAATTAGATTTGTTACAAGGCGCGCGCATTTTTATTACTCTTGACTTGAGAAACGGTTTCTTTCACGTATGACAGGTTATGTCAGGTCGAAAGTATACAGCATTTATTGTATCAGATGGTCATTATGAATTCTTACGAGTCCCTTTTGGTCTATGTAATTCACCAGCAGTTTTTCAAAGTTTTATAAATACCATATTTAGAGATCTTATTCGAGAGAGAATAGTTTTAGCATACATAGATGATTCGATTATTTCATCAAACGATATTAAAAGTAGGATCAAAAATCTTGAAAGAGTTTGAATTATAGCGAGCGGAGCCGGTTTAATATTCAGTTGAGAAAAGTGTTGTTTTGTGCAAACTTCTGTCAAATTTCTCGGGCATATGTTATATATATATTATTTTTTAGTGTTAAGACAGCTTCTCTTGAATCTAAATGCAGTAGCTATGAGTTTGAGGTTTTAGCAATAGTAAAGGCTTTGAAGAAATTAGGAGTTTATTTATTAGGAATTTCGTTTGTTATTGTTACTTATTGCCGAGATTTTACTCTTACAATGAATAAGAAAGATCTTTGTTTGTGAGTTGCGTGATGGACATTATCGTTAGAAGAATTTGATTGCCGGATATAGCATAGTCCAGAGAGGGACATGATACATGCTGCTGCGCTAAGTAGAAATGCACCTCCTGCGATTTTCTTAATCGATGAATCTGATGCAAGCCATACAGCACGTTTGCGGAAAGCACAGGAAGATGATGAGACTGTTATGAAACTTCGAGATTTGGTACTTCAAAACAAGACGAATGATTATGTTCTACGGGGAAATTTTCTGTACAGAGCAAGAAATAAGGCGAGCTTATGAGTGTGAACATTTTTCTGTGGTCAAGACTGAGGCTATCGTACGTAAAGATTACTGGATTCCAAATCTTCGGCAGCAAGTTGAAAAGGTGGTAAGGAATTGTGTTGCATGCATCTTAGCCGAAAAGATGCAGGGGAAGCAGGAGTGTCATTTAAATCTGATTGAAAACAGGAGTATTCCTTTTGATACATTTCATATCGATTATCTTGGACCGCTGCCATCAACAAAGAAAACGTATCAGTACATATTTGTAGTGGTAAATGCTTTTACAAAATTTACATGGCTTTATACTACAAAACCTACTACTACAGCTTAAGTTTCGTCACGCCTGAAAAAGCTAGCGACTATTTTTTATAATCTGCGTCGAATAATTTCTGATAGGGGAACGGCTTTCACAGCAAATGGTTTCAAGCAATATTGTCAAGAAGAAAATATAAAACGTGTTTCAACTACAACAGGAATTTTTAGAGCTAGTGGTCAAGTCGAACATCTTAATAGAACATTCATACTGTTGTCAGCAAAATTAACTGCACCTAGGCCCTGTGAATGATGTAAGTATTTAGAAGTAGATTAACAATGTTTGAAATGAACAATACATCGAAGTATTGGCACGTCACCATTTCATCTTCTCTCTGGGACACATTCACGTCTTAATGTCATCTTGACATCCGAGACATACTTGAAAAGGAATGGATCGCACGTTTTCAAGATAAACGAGATGAAGTACGACTCAAGCAAGCAAAAATATATGCAGAATCCAACGAGAGAATAGGCGAATATTTAACAAGAATAGACGAAAAGCTAGAGTTTATCGTGAAGGAGATCTAGTAGCAATTAAACATATGCAACAGAGTCCTGGTCTAAAAATAGCTCATAAATATTTTGAATCGTATGAAGTTACATAAGTTTTACGCAATCAACGACTTGTAGTTCGAAAGGTAGGGGAAGGAAAAAGACCCCTACATACATCTACGTCAGCAGATTCTATGAAATCGTGGATCGAAGAAATCTATGACATTTATCTCAAATCAAAGACGATAGGAATGAAGACATTCTGGACGAATGTTCATACAGGATAGGCATGCCGAGTGAAGGATAACGAAATTATCTTAATTTAAAAGCTAATCAATAATTCAAGTTTTAAATGTTAAGTGCGTGGAATATTCTAGAATGCGAGCGAGAGCGAATGTGCGGAAAAAATGAGATTTCGTGTGTACGTTTTAAAACGATGAAGCAGTTGTTCATTAGCAGTCCATGGAGTAATATCTCAGTTGAAAGGAACTATTTAATGATTTACAAAACCTTGTAATTGTCTTTGATTAATGAGTTTCCTACGTTATGCACAGAAGATTGCAGCTTACTAAATTCGATACGTACAAATGAAATGCACAGTCGCATTGCATGGAGCATTAGAACTCCATTGCTTTGACAAGTAGACACTATAAAACGCCACCCTGTTGCATGGAAGTGTAGAATTCACAACCTTATGAAGTGTAGAAGCAGATGAGCATAATGCTACGCATACACGATTACACCTTACTTTAAACCGTTGACATGAGATGCGACATCGCATTGCATGGAGCATTAGGACTCTCCTCATTTGACACGCAGACATTATGAAGCTCCTTCCTGTTGCATGGAACTGTAGAATTCACATTCTTATGAAGTGCATACGCAGATAAGTGTAATCCTATGCATAGAATGTTTCAGCTTACTTACTTGGAAACATTGATGTGAGATTCGCCACCACATGTCATGGAGCATTAAGACTCTGTTGTTCCAACAGGCAGACTGTATGAAGGGCCATCTTGTTGCATGAACATGTAGAATTAACATTTTTTTGAAGTGTAGTGGCAGATGAGTATAATGCTATGGATGACAGCTTACTGCCGTTGGATTATTTCACATGTTAACGGAGAAACAAAAATGAATCTTGAGTTAGGAAATAGAATCCAGTATATAAACTGTGATAGAGTTCTGTCGGTTCGAGTAGGGTTCACGACTGTTTATACCTAGTGGCCTGAAAGGAAAGCATGTGCAGAGTTTGCGTCGTCTATTTCTTTAGGGGGACACTATATTTCCTATGCGGAGTCCCCACAATTATTAGAGTTTTTAAAACGTAAAGACGTACCTTCAAACCTTAAGAATAAAGTTGCAGACTATAAAAAACTTTGGACAGCTTTTCATTTATATTTACCCATAATTCAATAGGTTATGGGCCTAGTTTACGTATTTTAATAGTAGTAACACTTTAGTAGATATTCTTTTCAATGATAACTTTTCTGTATGTGACTATGTGATTATATGTGTAATACCAGAAGTACAAATAAGTGATTAAATTGTAGAAGAAACATTGTTAGTGAATATAAACCTTTCTTTAAGAAAAAAAAGGAGAAATATGGAAAGTGCAAAAACCAAGAGAAACATTAAACAATTTGATGGTGATTGCTACAGTATATGGCAATTGAGAATTGGTGCACGGTTAAGCTAATTGAATAATTATTGATGAACCCATTCCAGTAAGAATATCTGAAGATTGGAGGAAAGCAGAGAGGATTGCGAAAGGTAACATTGCTGAATGTTTGGCAGATTCCTTTTTGCGCTTCGCAAATAATGCGAAGACTGCTGCTGAAATTTTGCAGAAATTGGATGGCATATATGAAAGGGAGAGTTTAGCCACGCAATTGGCTGTTAGAAAAAAACTATTAAGCTTAAAACTACAGGGAGAGCAGCCCTTGATCAAATGTTTTACAATACTCAACGATATAATCACGGAACTCTTAGCAGCGTGTGTAAAATTAGAAGAAACGGATAAAGCTTTCCATTTACTGCTAACCCTTCCAACGTGCTATGGCGAGTAATTACGGCGATAGAACGTTTTCCAAATACAACCTAACATTAGCATTTATAAAAACTCGTTTAATGGTCCACGATGTAAAATTACGAACAGGCTGCTCGACAAGCGAGAATGTATTACATACTCAGAAGATACATACAGATAGAGACAATTTTAATCCAAAAATACATAAAAGACAAACCAATAGAAACGACAAAATGGGATAATTTAAATGGCCAAAGAAACGATAAATATAAAATGCCATCATTGTGGACGAAAGGGCATAAAATGAAAGAACGTTTTTATTATTAAGAACGGTCCAGCACGCAGGAAAGAAAAAGGTAATCGCCCAGGCAGCTCAAGAAACAGAAGAATTGGGTATTGAAAAGGCTGGGACATCCTCGTTTGCCTTTATGACGGGGTACAATGAAAATGGGGAAGACCATAAAAAGAAATTAAAGTTTCTGTTGGATTGCGGAGCGTCGGATCACATTATCAAACGTGACAATGTCTTTCCGACATTCGAGGAATGGAGTACACCCTTGAAGATTTTGATGGCAAAAAGGTGCTATCCGTTAGAAGGATGCAAGAAGCAGGAATGGACATCGTATTTGTGATAGATGGAAACGTTGAGGTAATGAAAACTGGTCAGAAAATAATGAAAGGTAAGGGAAAAAATAACTTATCTATTACTGATTTTCAAATGGAAAATGGTGAAACATTGATTAATCACCAGATTCATAGTGCAGTAAATAATGACTATGAACTGCGGCATCAGCGTTTGGGCCACATTGGAAGATCAAAATTCGTAGAATTGAAGAATAAAAATGTGGTCAGTGATGTAAGTCATATTGAAATGATAGTGCCGAATGATAATTTATGTGAGGCTCGCATTAAAGGTAAGCAAGCACGATTATCATTCGAAAAGGTAAAGAATATGGAGCATGTAAAGTGACCATTGCTTATTATTTATTCAGATGTATGTGGTTTTATTATTCCTTCAACTATTAACGGAAAGAATTATTTTCTCCTGTTTGTGGACGAATATACACTTTACTGTGTAACATATCTGATTACATATAAATCAGAAGTATTTTCTGCATTTAAAGATTATGTAAGTAGAAGCGAGGCTCATTTTAATTTAAAAGTTGTTCACTTGTATAGCGATAATGGCAGAGAATATCTGTCAAACGAGATGAAAGATTATTGTGTAGAAAAAGGTACTAGTTACCATCTAACAGTTCGGCGAACCTCCCAATTGGTGTTTCTGAGAGAATGGTCAGAACTATAACAGAAAAGGCATGCACGATTATAAGTGGTGCCAGTTTGAATAAAGTGTTTTGAGGGGGAAGCAGCTTTAACTGCGACGTATTTAATAAACTTGAGCCCAACAAAGGCTTTAAAACAAAGTAAAACGCCATTTGAAATGTGGTTTGATAAAAAGCCAAAAGTAAAGTATTTACGAATTTTCGGTTCCACAGCTTATGTTCATGATAAAACCCGAAAAACCATGTTTGATGAAAAATCTTGGAAGGGCAACAGAAATCATGACCAAAAGATAATATTATGCCTAATGATTGTAAATTCTACTGTTCCATGCAACGGGATCACGCTGCACGGAGTCTGCTTGTCAAAACAGAAGAGGTCTAATACTCTGTGCAATTCAAAGGCGCATTTCATTCCAAATTTTCAAAGTAAGTAAGCTAAAACTTCTAAGCAAAGCATTATGCTTATCTGCTTCTACATTTTCAAAGATTGTGAATTATACATTTTCATGGAAGGGAATAGTGCTTCATAGTGTCTGCGTGTCAAAGCAGTAGAGTTCTAAAGCACCATACAGTGCGATAGCGCATCCCATTTAAACGTTTCAAAGTAAGTTAGCTGCAATCTTCTATGCATGGCATTATTCTAAACTGCGTCTACATTTGTAAAGAATGTGAAATCTACAGTTCCATGCAACGGGATAGCGCTTCACAGTGTCTGTGTGTTAAAACAGTATAGTTCTATTGCTCCATTCAATGCTATGACGCATCTCATTTCAACGTTTCAAGATGAGCTTAATCTTCTATGCATTGAATTATGCTTGCCTTTTCCTACTCCTCCGTAGAATATGAACAATATAAATACATGCAAAAGGATGACGCTTCATAGTGACTGGATGTTAAAGCAATAGAATTCTAATGCTCCATGAAATGCGATGTCGCACTCATTTCAACGCTTCAAATTAAATAAACTGCAATCTTCAGATAATAGTATTATGCTTATCGACATCTATACTTCCTATGAATGTGAATTCTACAGTTCCCTGCAACGGGATGGTGCTTCACAGTTTCTGCGTGTATATACTGTAGTGTTTTATTGCTTCACACAATGCAATGCCGCATATCATTGCAACGTTCCAAATTAAGTATGCTGAAATATGCTAAGCATAGCACTGTGCATATCTACTTCTACATTTCCGTCGAAAGTGAATGCTACATCTCGTAATGCCTGCATGTGAATGGAATAGAGTTCTAATGCTCCATGCAATGCAATTGTGCATGTCATTTCATGATTTCAAATTAAGTAAGCTGTAATCCTCCATGCACAGCATTATGCTTATATACTTCTATAGTTCAAAAGAATGTGAATTCTACAGTTCCATGCAACAAGAAGGTAGATCAGAGTGTCTGCGTGCCGAAGCAGGAGAGTTTACTACTCCACGCAATGCAATAGCACTTCTCATTTCAACATTTCAAAGTAAGTGAGCTATAATCTTCTGTGCATAGCATTATGCTTATCTGCATCTACACTTCAAAAGAATATGAATTCTACAGACATATGCATCGGGACGGCGTTTCATAGTGTCTACGTGTAAAAGTAATAGAGTTCTAATGCTGCATGCGGTGCAGTGGTGTATTTCATTTCAACGTTCGGAAGCAATAACGTTGTAATGTTCTATGTATCGCATTATCCTTACCTACTTCTACGCTTCAAAAGATTGTGAATTCCACTGTTCCTTGCATCGTGATGGGTTTTCATATTGTCTGCTTGTCAAAGCCGTAGTGATCTCATGCTCCACACGATGCGATGGCACATCCAATTTCTACTTTTAGCACATTGACGCCTGCGTGCATCACAGGTGTGTCACACGTGTGTGTTCCGTGGGGCGGTGTGCATCATCGGTGGGTCACTCGCGTCTGATTTTTGGGGCGGCTTCCATCACTGGTTGGTCACACGCGTCTATTTTGTGATCCGGTGTGCATCACGTTGTGTCGCACTTGTATTTCAGAAAGTAGTTTCCAACATTATAAGCAGACATTCAATCTTTAAAATATAACAATTCAATATTGTAAACCTAACATAATTATTTAATTTTTTTATGTAATTTTTCAAAACATGTTGGGTGGAGTTCCGATTGACCCTTACATTGGTTGCAATAGGTTTTTGCTTTTGTCGCCTTATTCGCGGCATACTGCCCACGATTTATTCTAGATATATGTTTAAAACATTCTTTACATCACTGTCTCGTTTTTATCGCGCGTTCTTGAAACGACAGCAGAAAATGTTTAATATTTTCATACCTTTGGTAATTCATTTTCTATGTATACAATAGGAATTAACGAGAGAAGTCGCGCAAACTAATTCGATAACTATTTTTCTATACCACTTTACTGTTCTGCGTAATCAACTGTGATAAGAAAACATCTGGTCGGATGGTCAAACCCCTTCGTAGCTTTGTTATAAAGGAACACTGTGACCGGCTTTAACTTATTATTATTACCCTGGACAATAACACATTTGTGGTTTTCAGAAGTGGCTAGCATGCATATCGGCCTCTTATCCGTCCATTTTAAGAATTTAAATCTGTTTCCATTTTGAAAATACATAAAGCCACCCCGTTGCTGTTTCCATTTGGCCTGCAGCGGGAGAAATTTTTTATTAATTTTTACTGTACCACAAATAAATGTACCTTCATGCAAAAGTTCTTTGGCAATGGGACACTATTATCAAAATTATCTGCGTATAATACGCGGCGTCCAAATGATAATTCAACCTTCAAGGTCATAACTACTGCATGCACATGTGCTCTAACTATTCTGGTTGCATTTTTTCCGGCGTAAATAAGAATGTTGTTGGTGCATCCATCCGGAAGGTACAGTTTACAATGTCTTATACCATATTTATGCCCTTTCCTGGGATATATTGGCAAAAACTAAGGCGTCCTCGCCACGAAACCATGGTTTCGTCGATTGCAATATTTTTGCAGAGCTTAACAGTAATTTTGAAAGTGTGGCAAATTTCGTTAACAATAATTCTGAGTTTATGCAAACGGTCCAGTCATTGCCATGAAAATGTTGGTGAAATGAAAATATCTAAGTATCAATATAAACCTATCGATATATATATATATATCCTTTTGAGACGAATATAATTCTCTTTTGGTTTCTCGATTTTTTTATTTTCTCCTAGGATATCGCCATATTTCGTTGTACCAAGGTACAACGTCAAGGCCCTTACAGTATGGTATATAATCTGTTGTCTGAAATTTCTAGGATTTCCTCTAAATGAATGCAATGTTTCCACAGATTTTCCTTTCCCTTCTTTAGTTACGTTGTTGTTACTTTATGCTCTCTACCCTCCACATTTAGCCTCCAAGCTAATTTGAACAGATAGTTTGTTAACAAAAGTGTAAGCTCAAATACTGTATTGTTCATTATGGTAAAAGAAAATTTATTAGTCCTCGTACATTACAGCTTCTCATAGACCAGTCTGATTAATCGCCCAAGCAACCATAATTCAAGAGTTAATTAACATCACTTTTGCAAAATTCACAATATGTAAATTTCGTAAATTTTAAAGGTGACAAAGTTGGTACACGGTTTTTGGATCTTAAAAATAGTAAAGAGGTGCGGCAGCGAGAGGAGAACCTAGTCAACCACTAGGTATAACATTAGCAATGGATTCCCAAAATTTTCTCGCAATGCTTTCTCATAAAAAAAAATATATTTTTTACGTTTCAATTAATTAGAAATGCAAAATAATTTTACTAATAACATAATATTATATATCTTTCGGAGAATTAAAACTTGCATGGACAAAGCTGTAATGGAAAAGTTGAAAATTAGCGGTAATCTACGAAAAGCAATGAAATTAGAGAAATTAATGGTCAATTTAAAGTCGAAACTTACTTTGAAAAATTAAATACCGTCTTCTTAAAAAGAACCGACATATTAACTAATTATGGAAAAATTATTCCTACTTTTAAAAATTTTCTTACTTTTTGTAAAATTTGATATGATAATATAAAATATTTAAAATAATAGAAAAAACTAAAGTGAAATATATTTTTACATATTTTTGTAATACATTTTGTAACGCTAAATGATAAAAATTAAATAAATACGTTTGAAAACGTTTATTTATGTAGATTGAACTTTACTCATACATTTATAATAAAATGAACATAGTTATTCATATCTAATATTTTCTTTGGAAACAATGAGAAAATATATAAAGTACATTGTTATTATAGGTCTAGCTGCTTCATAAGTTTCGAAAATGATAAAATGGACCAACGCTAGCAAAAAGTCTAATGTTCCATAAGTATTTTATAGTTGAAAGATTATCAAGCTTTATGCCTGGATGGATCCTCATATATAAGTATAACTGCCAAAATGAAATGAGATCGCAAAGTGATATTTACACATCTGCGTGCTGCAATTTTGACGTATTTAAATTTCTGATAAAAGCATATAAATGTCTATAATCTAATTATCAATTACAAATGGAATTCTACAATTTATCCATGCAATAGCCAATAGATATACAGTATCTTTAATCTTGATGGATTTCGTATGTACGTGCGCGTGTGTGTGTATGCGCGCGCGCGTGTGTGTATGGTAGCAGTTGCAGAAAAACTACATAATAGATTTCATGGTTTCGATTCTAGTAAATCGAGGAAAATGACATAAAGTTTTCTGTAGAATATCAAGGGGATGTTAAGTTGCTATTGCACTGCATACAGCATTTTTCACTGGAAGAAATTTTTTTCCAATGTGTCGACTCCAAATTTATTTGAATTGTTCTCGTTCAGAAAATTAAAACTGAATGACATATGCCTTAACATAGCACGCCAGTAACCACGATACCCAACAGATCCAAGGTTCCTTTATCTGAGATTAAGTCCAGCTTTCTCTGTTTCCAATCTTCTTTACGTTGCGTTACATTCTTAAGACTCTTTGTAAGTTACAAAGAACAGAAACGGTACATGGATTATAAAAGTGTAATAGTTTCATTTATATAATCTTGAACATCTTAAATCCGTTTACGTTACTTTGCTTGTTGTATATGTTTATCGCCTGGCGCTGAACCAACTACTATTGCCATCATCCCATTCTAAAATTTGGAAAATCCGCCAGATCTAGTGAAACCTTGCTTAAATTGCAAATGTGTTTTTACTGTATCCAGCAGAAATGAAATTACATTGACAGAAGTACCAGCTAGTTCTCCACGCCTATTTGAATCAACATTAAATCACCTTGTTAAACAATAGTATATTAAATGCGACTTGGACTTTTAAATTTGAATTTATAAACATTTAACAAATAAATATGTTTTTCTTACTATTCACTTACTATTCTGCCACGTAATTCTTTCTATCCGTTGTCATTGGCGTGCCAACCGCTGGCTGTTTGAGATATTGTAGTGCACGTGGCAGACTTGTTTCTTATCATCGTCAAGGAGATGGATTTTCACCCCCCCCCCCCCCTTTTGAATTTTGTTACCGCATTGTGGATTCAACATATGCGCAATCTTTTTGGTCTTCATCTTTTTTTACATGTAACATTATATATGTAATGCACGTTTGTTATGTAATGCTCAGATTTATAATCCTCAGATTCTCTTATTCTTTGGTAAAGCAACTTATTCGATTAATATATATTTATTAGGCATAGATATAAATAATAGGAAAATGTTATTAAAACGGTATTAAATATGTTGTAATTATATATTTAAGGTCTGAAGGTGTAGATGCAATTAGTGTCCGATGTTTTACATGATCCAATTGACGTATTGAACGAGGCTATGAAATATGAGAATATTTTACTATCCCTCGACCCCTTCCCATGTTAAATAAATGATTAGTTCTGCAAGATAAGAAGCCTGAATTAGTGAGATCTCTGCGAACATAAGTAATTTGTAAGTAATACATTTTTTCTCTTTGAATATATAAATTCCTGTTTTATATCCATTTCGGTCCAATTCTGTTATAGCTTTTGAGCAGAAGTAATATTGATTATACCTGGTATTTGCAATAGTTCTTTATTTAACAGATTTTATGGACGTAGAAGCATCATTTGTGAGATATATCGATCTACTTTGCAGTTCTATCAGTTTCTTTTTCTGCTCACTACTTTCTATTCTCAGGTCCATATACTTATCGTTTATCACCATCATATATGTTACATAAGATTATAATAACTTTTTTGTCCTTAAATTTTGCGGATACTTCAATTAAATTTCCTTTGATTAAAAAAACGAAAATTAAAGAAGAGTGACACGTACCATTTCTTCGAAACGTTGTATCGTAATTTGCATCTGACTGTTTTGAAAGGCACGCACTTTAGTTAACGTTTCCAGTGATTCGGTCAGCGGAGTAAAGAAATATTCTACTTTCGATATTGTCGACTCTTGTAATTCTAAAGCAAATATATTTATCTGCTGACAACGCGAACACTGTTTATGGCTAAATTAAAGAAAAACAAATACATTATAAGGAATATATTAAACATCGTAATATTAAATCTAACTTTGTTCATCGTTGCCTTGTTGGACACATCCATAACAATATGCAGCGTGGGATAATAATAATTAGCACCTCAGATATCCTTGAAGCTATAAGTTTTATAGAGATTTTTGTTCATATAAAATTACACAGAACAAAGCGCCCATCCGTTGATGAAAATAGTTTTTTTGTAAGTGGAGGTATGTTGGACATTCGATGGTTACCTTCATTTTTTAAAATGAATTGGTATGTTCATTTTTCCGCAATACGATAGAGCATTTTAAAATGAGTTCAACGACCTGTAACATGAAGCCATTGAAGGTTACAGAAAATAAAGAAGATGATAATACTTACAGTTTTGATGGTAAATTAAACATACGTATTGTAAACAGTGGTGGAAGCAAGTGAATAAACACTGTTCGAAGGGCATTTTAATAGTTTGCAGGATAAGTTAAACATGATAATATTAGTATTGAAAAATCGATTTGAGTACGTTTGGTTAGGTTGTTCGTTTGTCGTCCATTTTATATGTAATGAGCTGCGAATTCCTCAGGACAGCTCACAAAATTGTTGAAATATGGGGGATTGTCATTGTGAACTTAAATCAAAAGGTAATTAAATTGCATTATATTGTAAACAAATCTTAATGTTTCAATTTAAATAGTAAGATTAAATACTCTTTACCAAACTACAAGAATGGATACATACCTCCCTGTTATTATTATTTCATAAAGAATTCTAATTGCAATTATATACTTCACTACGATAAAAAATATTTCTTAGGAAATTCTAAATATTAAATTAGAGAACGAAGCAAAACATTTTCAATAATTACGAATATGAAAAATACTTGAACATTCCGAAAGAAAGATGTTCTAAACAGGAGTTAGATAAATCAAACATTCAATTTCAATTCCAGAATTCATCTATAAAGGTTAAAATATTCTGAAAACATTAATTACAGTCTTTAAAGCAAGTAGTTGGACAGTATTTCAATTTTTAAGAAAATTGATGAAAGTCAACCATTTTGAAGTGGTCTGAATTTTTGCCGTTTGAGCAATAAGTTACTAACAAAAAACTGCATAAATTTCAGGCTTATAAACATATAGATTAAATCTTATGCAGACACGTTTATATCCGAGTTACTAAATAATAATCAACACTAAGTAATCATTTTAAAACTTAAACGATTACACCTCGCATACTTTTAAAAATATTGCAAACGTGAAAAGTAAGTGGTTTATCAAAAACTCTTCTAAAAGAACGGACGAAGCAAATAGAAATCTTTGCTGAAGTAAGCAAGTTCTAAAGTTCTAAGTAACGCGATGGCCCTTATCTGCCTACATTTCATAGCAAGTAAGTTCTGAAGTTCTATAAAATCCGATGGAGCTCCTCACTATCAACGTTTGAAAGGAAGTTCTCAAACTCTCAGTTCTATGTTTAGAGCTATGTGTGTTCTATATATCTATGTAAAGTGATGGTCCCTATCAGTTGTGACGGAAACCTATCTATAGTAAGTCAGGGAAGCTCGAAGGGTTTAATTATTCAAATGCTTTAAGGTGTAAAACGTACCTTAATCTAAAGCGATCTATCGTTACAATGTATCCACTCACGTACAACATTTCGCGGGCTCGCGAACGCAAAAATAATCACCGAAACGGGGAGGTATTTCGAAACTGCGAAACTATAGTTTCTTGGGCGCCAGCTGCTCAGAAAGCACCAAAGAAATAGACTACACGACCCCGGGAAACTTGGGGCGGAACAATGCTCGAAACTTCGAAATGCTACTCCTCTCGACTACGCCTAGCCGAGTACACACACTCGGGTCGCGGGATACTAAAGTCACGGCTTCTTTATTTATGGCCTCGTGGCCCGCGAATGATCGGGGATCACCACCCGCTTCACGATATAAGATATAATATACAATATGCGATACATGAAATGCGATATGAAAATGGGACGCTTTAGTGAATGAGCTCTCACGTTCTCTTCTTTAGTTTCCTTGAATTCGCTGGTCCTCGGGTCTCCTGAATCCTCCTCGGGGCTCCTTGGTGGGACGGGCTGTACGCTTCGGTATTGTTCGGGGCCATCGATCAGTGGATTTCGGCGATCACCTCTTCTCGCCCCCTCGGGTGTCGCACCTGCAGGGCCGCTGGATTTTTGACTTCTCTTTAGGCAATTAAGGGGGGGTTGAGGTTCTCCTCGCATCCCAAAGCATTATAAAGCATAGAAGCAGATAAGTATAATGCCATGCATAATTGCTTACAGCTTATTTAATTTGAATCGTTGAAATGAGATGTGCAATCGCATGGTGTAATGCTTTAGGTATCTTTAGGTTGCTTTGAGAAGCAGACAATATGAAACCCCATTCCGCTGGAAGAAACAGCAGAATTCACAATCGGTTGCTGTGTAGGAGCACACAAGTATACTAACATGAATAGAAGATAACATGTTACATACTTTACCACCTTCGGAATACGGAATACCACCAAGGAAATACGTTTATTTGACACGTAGAAACTATGAAGCGCGATCCCGCTTTATGGATCCCTTCTATTGACATTCATTAAAATTGTAGAAGCATATAAGCATATTGATATGCATATAAGGTTACAGGTTACTTACCTTGAAACGTTAAAAAGAGATGTGCTATTGCATTGCATGGAGCATTAGAAATATACTGCTTTGACACGCAGACACTATAAAAGGCTATCTAGTTGCATAGAACTGTAGAATTCACATTCTTTCAAATCGTAGAAGCAGACAGGCATAACTCTATGCATAGAAGAATACAACTTCCTTACTTTGGAACGTTGGAGTTATGAAGCATTAGAACTCTATTACTTCGATACGTAGACATTTAGAAACGCTATCTCGTATCAAGGAAATGTGGGATCTACATTATTTTGAAGTGTAGGTGGAGATAAACATAAGGCGTTGCATTGAATATTACAACCTATCATGAAACATTGAAATGAGATGCGACATCGCGTTGAATGAAGCAATAGAACTCTATTGCTTAGGCAAGTAGACATCTAAAAGCGCTATCCCTCTGCAAGGGAGTGTAGTGTTCACATTCTTTTTAAGGGTAGAAGCAGATGCGCATAATGCGATGCATAGAGCTTTACAACCTACGTACTTACTTTGAACTGTTGATATGAAATGGGATATCACGTTTTACGAAGCATTAGTACTGTATCGCATCGATTTGTAAACATCTAAATACGATATTCCGTAGAAAGGAAGTGTAGGATTTACATTCTTTTAGAGTGTAGTGTGACGTCAGGCGTAGCGCCTGCCACCCATCAGCCTCTTTGCCGCCTCCAGCATCAATTCGCGCACGCAGGCAACCTGCCGTACACGCCTGCAAATCCAGCAACCAGCAGCGTTCGCGTGCGTGCTAGTTCACGCGCTCACTCGCACCTACGAGCACCTCTGTCTCACTCACGCCAATACGCATCGCTGTCTCGCTTATTCCAACGAGCAACTCTGTCTCACTCGCACTTTTACGCATCGCCTTCTCGTTTCCATCTACGAGTTCCCATCCCCGCCTCCCTCGCACCGATGACTCCGTCCAGAAGGAAGAAGCCGTAGCCCGTCACCAGAATGGGGACTGTTCCCCATTTCAAGGAACCTCGAGACCAAGGCAGTCGAGGCACCGCCTACTAACAGCTGACCAGGCCCGGCGGCGGCGCAAAATCTGTTCCACCGGGTAGTCTGACCGAGCTTGCGGCGGGCTAGGCGCACATACAGTCGAGAATGGATTGGTTGCGGCCCGATACCGTACGAGTACCGTCCGCAGCCTGGCGGGCGACCGAGGGTCTGCCGCGTGCGCAAGATTGCGATGCTATAGGCGCTCACTCGGGCCGTAGACCGACGCGCAACGGGTCGCGACGTTCTACTAGGGGAGAAGTACACGACTATATCACCGGAACGTTCGCCAACGACGGCCTGCCGCCCACTGTGGAACCGCGAGGGTACCACCGGGGCATCGCGCACCATCGAGAGCCCGTATCGTCGTCGATGTATCTCTCCATTTGATCATTTGGGTTTCTCAGGTTTACCCCTGAACGGTTTCACGTACTCTTGAACTCTCTCTTCAAAGTTCTTTTTAACATTCCCTCACGGTACTTGTTCGCTATCGGTCTCGTGGTCGTATTTAGTCTTGGATGGAGTTTACCACCCACTTAGGGCTGCACTCTCAAGCAACCCGACTCTAAGGAGAGATCGTCCCGAAACGCGTACCGGTCGTTACGGGCCTGGCACCCTCTGTGGATAAATGGCCCCATCGCAGATGGACTTGGACGCGGTTCGTTGTCTCGGGATAAACGGATCCCCCCGAACACTACATTTCCCAGCGGCGGAACCGCGGGATTCAGTGCTGGGCTCATTCCTGTTCGCTCGCAGCTATTAAGGAAATCCTGGTTAGTTTCTTTTCCTCCGCTTAGTAATATGGTTAAATTCAGCGGGTAATCTCACCTAATCTGAGGTCGTCTCTACGTGACGCACGAAATTCATTCGTGCCATCGAACTCGCTTGCGGAGAGAAGGTAAGGAGATCGTATGTATAATATATACAAGATGAGGAGAGAGCATCGGCGAACGGGGACGGCAGACGACGAAAAGAACTTTCGTCCATCTCTGACACAGCGATCCTTTGATTTACCGCTCCAGAAACCGGCAAGAAGAACTACACGCACCTCTTCGTTGTTGTTCTCGTCGAAGCGTTTTATACACCTCGCCAATGTGTTTCGTGTGTCGGTATTTCTTTTATATAAGATTCGTCAAAAATATAAAAAAAAAATACGAGACTCTGGCTAGACGACCAAGCTACCGGCGTTTCTTTAACATCCGTCCTCTTTATCGTCGTAGCTGCCAACGATCAACACCGTTTATACTCTCCAGCGGTTCAACCTTCCGCGCGTTACACGCAGAGATCGAAACGGAGCGGCTCCTTTTCCTCCGATTTTATTACCCTGATCCTTCAGAACGATGGACACGCCGAGTTGGAGCGCCCTCACGAATAACGTTACGACATTACAGAGCATTGACGGCCTATGTCCGAGTGACGATCCGCGTGAGAGATCTTTTTTTTCCCTCGCGGAACATGTTATACACACGCGGAGAGAACAGAGATAACGGGTTATTCTGATCGAACACCCTGGGGCTGTACGAGGAGAACTTCGAACGATCGGATGCGCATCATCATCTCTCGCGTTACGACGATGTCGCTCTCTCTCTTATATATCTCTTCTCTCTCGACCGAGAATTCTTCCGCGTCCTTGGGGCATGAAAAAGAATTCATTTTAAACGACGTCGAGCGCGCGGCATGTTCGTATCGTGCGCTAAAGGCAGGTGAAGGCGATGCGTGTGGCGGGTGTGCGAATTCGGAACACGGAACAAAATCGACGATCGAAACACGAATCCCCGTGGGCGGTCGCCTGTTTAACGGACGACTCACGACGCCACGAAGAACTCACGCGAGTTCCTGATTGACACACCGTCGAGTTCCATGAACACGTTTACGCACCCCGCACGCGCACACACGTTGTCAATCGCAGATTGCCTCGGCACGGTCACGGACGACTCAGACGAACGTCCAACGATCGCTCGTACGTTGTGTATCACTTCTCTTCCTCCCTTTCTCGGTGCCGCCCGAACTAAGAAACGTTCGCAATTTAATTCGAGAATGAACGACGGCGAGCAGATTCGAGCACCGTAGGGAAAAAAGATTCGACGAAACGCAACGCAAGCAGTATTTTGGTTACGGTAACGACCCTCAGCTAGGCGTGGTCCAGGATTTGTATCCGTGGACCGCAATGTGCGTTCGAAATGTCGATGTTCATGTGTCCTGCAGTTCACACGTTGACGCGCAATTAGCTGCGTTCTTCATCGACCCACGAGCCAAGTGATCCACCGTTCAGGGTAATCGTATATGTATATTTTATTGATCTTTAAGTCTCTTGGTACTAAAGTTCGAACAAGTCGATACCCAATCGTCTCCGGTGAATGAGACGCGGGCGTCGCCGAACCGTGGCTGCTTTCACCTCTCGACGGAGTTCGAGGCGACACGATATATCGTTCCTACGGATGAAACGCATACGCCGATGGTTAGCGCGCAAGGTCTCCCTCAAAGTTACGAGAAATGCACACGCGCGTCCAGGTATGAAGAAAAAAAATCTTTCAAAAATTCGTTAGGACTCCTCCGCGTACCAGCAGTCTCGAGGCGGTCTTTTTCCTCCCGACAACGCGAAGCGAGCATAGACTGTTCGAGTTCGCAACGGCGGGATTGCAGTCTCTCGACAACGAGGACAACGGGCAACGCGGAATCGTCCTCTCTGGAACGATCGACGACGACGACGGTCTCTTCAAAATTCCACATCCAGTCGTGTCGATTCCAACAAGGCTCAGGTAAACGAAAAAAAATTCGTACATTCGTTAGGACACTCTACCGTTCGCCTAACACAACCTCGAGCGGTCTATATATTCACCCGACGACACGAAGCGGGCATAAATGATTCGAAAGCTCGCAACGGTCGCTGGGTATCTTAGACTCTCGACAACCGAGGCTATTTCCGACTAATCGTCCCCTCCGAAAGGAACGGTACGATCTACCATCTTTAACAGGTTACGCGCGACGACACCACGCACGCTCCTAGCACGAATTCAAACCCCGTACAACGTGATCCTTAAACTCAAAACCTGTATAACTTGAACCTTAAAATCAAACCCCGTATAACTTGAACTTTAAAATCAAATTCCGTATAACATGAACCTTAAAATCAAACTCCGTATAACATGAACCTTAAACTCGATACCCGTATAACTTGAACCCAGAATAACTTGAACCTAATATAACTTGAACCCCATCTAATAAAACCAAACCTAAAACTAGCCTTTTTTTTAACGTGGGGAAATCCTCATGGATCTCCCGGAGCTGGGGAACTCCGGGGGTATGCCGGACACTTACCGGCTAAAATCCCACGGTGACCGACCTCGGCGCTGCTGGGAGGGGACCGGGAACTCTGGACGAACACGTCCGGTCCCCTGCCGCGCCGGGGTCCTCCATGGTGACTGGGAGGATCCCATTCCCCGAGAGGAGTGTGGTCGACAAGACACACTACCCCGTCTGAGGAATGAGCAATGGCTGGGCCACAACTCCCGTCCCGGAGGACGCGTGCAATGTTCGGAACAATCCCCCAATCGGACCGAACGCGCTCCCCGGACGACACCCGTGCAAAGACGTGGGGCACGACCTAAGTGGTCCACACCGCACGGGCGTCGTCGATGCCTCGGGCCAGGCGTGGGCTGGACGCACTGGGTGCCCCGGGTGCGTCAGACTCGATACCACGGCCCGACAAATGCCGAATCGTGGCCCCTGAGGCGTAATGGCCACCATCATGGCCCGCAGGCGCGGCGAAGGTGGAGAAGTTCTGCCCCCCGAAGGTTTCTTAGGAGCGACTTCCACCCAAAAGTAGAAGCCCCCCATACCGTGAGGCGAAACGGGGCAAACGTCTACGACGCCGACCCCGTGAGCAGCGTCGGGCAGGGATTGCTCCCTGACACGCTCGGCGGCCTCCTTCGCGACCATGACCTCCTCGCAAAAGGAGATCATGGCCCGCCAGACGCTCCCGCGACCAAGCATCACAGACAGGATGCTCGGCAACGAGAGGTCTGGACCCATCTCCGCCGCTAATGCCCGACGCGGCACCTCCCAGGCAGGACTCTCCTGAAAAGTGTGCCGCGCCGAGTCCTCCGCAGCGCCACAATGGTGGCACTATTATAACACTATTGCTTCGAAACGTAGACATCTAGAAACGCTATCCCGCAGCAAGGAACTGTGGGGTTTACATGCTTTTGAAGTGTATACGTGATATACATAACGCGTTGCATTAAATTACATCTTACTATGAAACATAGATATGAGATACGATTTCGTGTTTAATGAAGAATTGGAACTGTATTGCTTTGATACGTAGACATCTGGAAACGCTATTTCGTCCCAAGGAAGTGTGGGGTTTACATTCTCATGAAGTAGTGACGAGGTATACATAACGCATTGCATTAAATTATATCTTACCATGAAACATAGATATAATATACGATATAGCGTTTTATCAAGAATTAAAACTGTAATGCTTCGATAAGTAGACATCTAAATACGCTACTCCGTAGCAACGATGTGTGGTATTTATATACTTTCGAAGTGTAGACGAGATACACATAACGATCTACATTGAATATTGCATCTTATCATGAGACATAGAAATGAGATGCGATATTGCGTTTTATGAAGCACTGGAACTCTATTGATTCGATATATAGACATCTAGCATCGCTACTCCGTAGCAAGGAAGTATGGGATTTACATTCTTTTGAAGTGCTGACGAGATATACATAACGCATTGCATTGAATTACATCTAATCATGATACATAGAAATGAGATGCGATATCGCGCTTTATGGAGCATTAGAATTCTACTTCTTCGATACGTAGATATCAAGAAACGCGATTCCTCCGCAAGAAAGTGTGGGATTTACATTGTTTTGAAGTGCTGACGAGATATACATAACGCGTTGCATTGAATTACATCTTACCACGTAACATAGAAATGAGATGCGCTATCGCGATTTATAAAGATCTAGAACTCTATTGCTTCGATTCGTAGACATCTAGAAATGATATTCCGCAGCAATAAAGTGTGGAATTTACATTCTTTTGAAGTGCTGACGAGCTATACATAACGCGTTGGGTTGAATATTACATCTTATCGTGAGACATATAAATAAGATGCATTATCGCGTTCTATAAAACATAAGAACTCTATTGCTTCGATACGTAGACACCTAGAATCGCTATTCCTTAGCAAGGACGTGTGGGATTTGCATTCCTTTGATGTGTTGACGATATATAATTAACGCGCTGCATTGAATTACATCCTATCATGAATCATAGGAATGAGTTGCGATATGACGTTTTATGAAGAATTAGATCTATATTGCATCGATACGTAGACATCTAGAAACGCTATTACGTTGGAAAGAAGTACGGGATTTACATCCTTATAACGTACTGACGAGATATATGTAACGCATTGCATTGAATATTACATCTTCTAACGAGACATAGAAATGATATGCGATTTCGCGTTTTATGAAGCATAAGAAATCTATTGTTTCGATATGTAGACACCTAGAATCGCTACTCCATAGCAAAGAAGTGTGGGCTTTTCATTTTTTAAAAAGTTGGCAAAATATTCATAGTGCTTTGCATTGAACATTACATCTTATCATGAGACATAGAAATAAGATGCCATATCGCTTTTTATGAAGCATTAGAACTCTAGTGTTTCTATACGTAGACATCCAGAAACTCTAATCCGTCACAAGGAAGTGTGGGATGTAAGTTCTCTTCAAGTATTGACGAGATATACGTATCGCGTTGCATTGAATGTTACATCTTATTATTAGACATTGAAATAAGATGCGATACCGCGTTCCAAGAAGCGTTAGAACTCATTTTTTTCGATACGTGGACATCTGGAAACGCTATTATCTAGCGAAGAAGTGTGGCATTTACATTCTTTTGAAGTTGAGACGAGGTATACGTAACACTTCGCAATGAATATCTTATCTTATCATGAAACATAGAAATGGGATGCGATATCGCGTTTTAAGAAGCATTAGAGCTCTATTGCTTCGACACGTAGACACCTGGAAATGCATTTCCTAGCAAAGAAGTGTGGCATTTACATTCTTTTAAAGTGTAGACGAGATATATATAACACTTTGCAATGAATGTTATATCTTATCATGAGACATACAAATGAGATGCGACATTGCGTTCTAAGAAGCATTAGAACTCTATTGCTTCGATACGCAGACATCTGGAAACGCTATTTCCTAGAAAGGAAATGTTGCATTTAAATTCGTTTGAAGTGTAGACGCTGAATGCATAACACTTAGTAATGAATATTATATCTTATCTTGAAACGTAGGAATGAGATGCGATAACGCGTTATAAGAACCATAACAACTCTATTACTTCGATACGTAGACATCTGGAAACGCAATTCCCTAGCATGGAAGTGCGGCGTTTACATTCTCTTGATGTGTAGACGAGGTATACGTAACACTTCGCAATGAATATTATATCTTATCATGAAACAGAAATGAGATGCGAAATCGCGTTTTAAAAAGCATTAGAACTCTATTTCATCGATACGTAGACATCTGTAAAGGCTATTTCCTAACAAGGAAGCGTCACATTCACATTCATTAGGAGTATAGACGAGGTATACATAACACTGCGGAAAGATTATTATATCCTATTATGAAAAAGAAATCAGATGCAATGTCGCGTTTTAAGAAGCATTAGAACTCTATTGCTTCGATACGTAGACATCTGGAAAGGCTTTTTCCTAACAAGGAAGTGTGGCATTTACATTCTTTTGAAGTGTAGACGAGATATACATGGCACTTTGCAATGAATATTATACCTTGTCAGATTACATAGAACTGAGATGCGATATCGCGTTGTAAGAAGCATTAGAAATCTATTGGGTCGATACGTAGACATCTGGAGACGCTATTTCCTAGCATGGAAGTGTGGCATTTACATTCTTTTGAAGTGTAGACGGGATATACACAACACTTCGGAACGAAAACTATATCTTATCATCAAGCATAGAATTGTGAAGCGAAATCGCGTTTTAAGTAATATTAGATCTCTATTGTTTCGAAACGTAGACGTCTGGTAACCCTATTTCCTAGTGGGGAAGTGTGGCATTTACATTCCTTTGAAGTGTGGAGGAGGTATACATATCACTTCGCAAGGAATATTAAATCTTATCATGAAACATAAAACTGAGATGCGATATCGCGTTTAAAGAAGTAATAGAACTTTATTGCTTCTATACGTAGACATCTGGAAGCACATTTCCTAGCAAAGACGTGTGGCATTTACATTCTTTTGAAATGTAGATGCGGTATACATAACACTTCGCGATGTATATTACATCATATCATGAAGCATAGAAATGAGATGCGATATCGCGTTTCAAGGAGCATTAGAACTCCATTGCTTAGATAGATAGACACCTGGAAACGCACTTCCTACAAAGGAAGTGTCGCATTTACATTCTTTTGAAGTATAGACGAGCTGTACATAACACTTCTCTATGAATATTATATCTTATCATGAAACATTGAAATGAGGTGCGATAACGCGTTTTAAGAAGCATTAGAACTCTATTGATTCGATACGTAGATATCTGGAATCGCTATTTCCTAGCATGGAAGTGTGGCATTTACATTCCTTTGCAGTATAGACGAGATATACATAACACTTCGCAATGAATATTATATCACATCATGATACATAGGAATGGGATGCGATAACGCGTATTAAGAAGCATTACAACTTTGTTGCTTCGATACGTAGTGTTCCGTGGCGCACCCACGGGTCTTAGGCTATTTTCCAGACCACTCTTCTCTGGCCCATCAGTTCCGTCTGCCATGCATGTTTCCAATCTGCCATTGTCAACCACGGGCATAAATTATACCCAAGACTTCGGCAGGGACCTCTGTCCCCATCTGGAAAATATCCAGCTAGCGTTCTGGCATCTACAAACCTCAATGACTACCTTCGAAAGGCAGTTCGTTTATGCTAACATTCATTGTCTGACTTTGAATATATGGCCGCAACAGACGAAGGCCTACTTAGTTCGCATTCGGACTGTAAACGGAAACTCCAAACTCCGAAAAACTAGACAGCGCCCATTGACAATGTCATTTTGCCGACACATGCCTGACAGGACGTAGATTTCATGGCCACTTTCTACTTTTTTTGGAGTACCACCTCTCAAAAGACGACGGACACTCCTTATAGGTTACTGTCCGCAATAGCCACCCCCTAACAGGACTCACATAGTCCAATTAGAAGAAAGATCTTCCCTCTCCAAGATTAGAAGCTTGCGAGATTTTCCAAATGAAACCAGTTGAACTTCAGCATCGCGCCTGATCGTTCATCTTTAAACCGAACCTTCCTTTTGACAATTCATTCACCAACTTATCATTAGCGGTCGGAAGGAAAATATAGTCGAGGAGGAAAGCACTCTCCAGGAGTCGGGTTCTTTCAGCTTGATTGTCATGCTACAGCACACAATCCCTGAAAACCCACCTCAAAACCAGAATTGATCCCCAGAGTGGACAATCTCTGGGTCAGCGTTAGTCTCTCGAATACGGCCTTCTGACATTACCGCTATGCCGTGAGAGCAGGAGTTACTCCTCGCGAGACGCGTGGCAAGCACGGTCGGAAGCTCCGCCTTTATCACAACGACCTGAGCCCCTTAGCCGCGCCAAAGAGCACCGCTTGCAGTGGACCGGCTATAGTTTTCCTTCAGTCGCTTATTTACACATCGGTCTCAACAGTCGGAGATACCAATCAGAGCTTTACAACATCTGTTGGCCAGTTTACCTGGCTGCTGTTGAACCTCAATAAACACAAGTCACTACCGTCTAACCATCATCAGTTTCAGGCCTGGAAAACCCTCATAATACTCCTATCTCCGTAAAAAGACGTAGGAGCGCCCGTGACAAAACAGTCGGAGGCGCCGGGCAGAGCCCTGCAACCTCTGCTGGCCAGTTCTCTGGCAGCTGTTGAAGCACGAGCTACGCGTAACGACTAGCGCGAAACACGTAGACATCTGGAAATGCTATTTCCTAGCAAGGAAGTGTGGCCCTATCATTCCTTTGAAGCGTAGACGAGGTAAACATAATACTTCGCAATGAATATTATATCTTATCATGAAACATAGAACTGAGATGCAATTTCGCGTTTTAGGAAGCATTACAACTCTATTGCATCGATACGTAGGCATCTGGAAACGCTATCTCCTAGCAAGGCAGTGTGGCATTTACATTCTTTTGAAGTTTAGATGAGATATACATAACACTTCGCAACGAATACTATATCTTATCATGAAACGTAGAAATGTGAATCTATATCGCATTTTAAGAAACATTAGAACTCTATTGCTTCGAAACGTAGACATCTGGAAACGCATTTCCTAGCAAGGAAGTGCGTCATTTACATTCGTTTGAAGTGTAGACGAGATATACATAACACTTCCCAATGAATATTATGTGTTGTCATGAAACATAGAAATGAGATGCGATATCGCATTTTAAGAAGCATTAGAGCTCCATTGCTTCGATACGTAGTCATCTGGAAACGCTATTGCCTAGCAAGGAAGTGTGGCATTTACAATTTTTTGAAATGTAGACGTGGTATGCATTACCCTTCGCAATGAGTAGTATATCTTATCATGAAACACAGAAATGAGGTGCGAAATGGCGTTTTAAGAAGCATTAGAACTCTATAGTTTCGATACGTAGACATCCGGAAACGCTATTTCCTAGTGTGGAAGTGTTGCATATACATTATTTGAAGTATAGACGAAGTATACACAACACTTCGCATTGAATATTTAATCTTATCATGAAACATATAAATGAAATGCGATATCGCGTTCTAAGAAGCATCAGAACTCTATTGCTTCGATACGTAGACATCTGGAAACGCTATTTCGTAGCATAGAAGTGTCGTACTTACATCCTTTTGATTTGTAGACGAGGTATACATAGCAGTTCGCAATGAATATTATATCTTTCCATGAAACATAGAATTGAGCTGCGATATCGCGTTTTAAGAAGCATTAGAACTCTATTCCTTCGATACGTAGATATTTGCAAACGCTATTTCCTAGCAAGGAAGTGTCGCATTTACATTCATTTGAAGTGTAGACGAGGAATACATACCACTTCGCAATGAATATTATATCTTATGATGAAACATAGAAATGAGATGCGGTATCCCGTTTTAAGAAGCATTAGAACTCTATTGCTACGATACGTAGACTTCTGCAAACGCTATTTCCTGTCATGAAAGTGTCGCATTTACATTCATTCGAAGTGTATGCGAGGTATAAGTGACACTTCGCAATGAGTATTATATCTTATCATGAAACATAGAAATGAGATGCGATTTCGCGTTTTAAGAAGCATCAGAAATCTATTGCCTCGATACGTAGATATCTGCAAACGACATTTTCTAGAAAGAAAGTGTCGCATTTACATTCGTTTGAAGTGTAGACGAAGAATACATACCACTTCGCAATGAATATTATATCTTATGATGAAACATAGAAATGAGATGCGGTATCCCGTTTTAAGAAGCATTAGAACTCTATTGCTACGATACGTAGACTTCTGCAAACGCTATTTCCTGTCATGAAAGTGTCGCATTTACATTCATTTGAAGTGTATGCGAGGTATACATGACACTTCGCACTGAATATTACATCTTATCATGAAACATAGAAATGAGGTGCGATATCGCGTTTTAAGAAGCATTAGAACTCTATTGCTTCGATGCGTAAACATCTGAATACGCTGTGTCCTAGCAACGGAGAGTCGCATCTACATTCTTTTGACGTGAATACGAGACATACATGACACTTCGCAATGAACATTATATCTTATCGTAAAACATAGAAGTGAGATGCGATATCGCGTTTTAAGAAGAATTAGGAACCTATTGCCTCGATGCGGAGGCATCTGCAAACGCTATTTCCTATCATGGAAGTGTCGCATTTACATTCTTCTGAACGAAATACGAGGCATACATGACACTTCGCAATGAATATTATATCTTATCACGAAACATAGAAATGAGATGCGATATCGCGATTTAAGAGGCATTACAATACTATTGCTACGATACGTAGACATCTGCAAACGCTATTTCCTAGCAAGGAAGTTTCGCATTTACATTCTTTTGAAGTGAGTACGAGGTATACATGACACTTCGCAATGAATATTTTATCTTATCACGAAACATAGGAATGAGTTGCGATATCGCGATTTAAGAAGCATTAGAACTCTATTGCTACGATACGAAGACATCTGCAAACGCTATTTCCTAGCAAGGAAGTGTAGCATTTGCATTCTTTTGAAGTGAATACGAGGTATACATGACACTTCGCAATGAATATTATATCTATCATGTAACATAGAAATGAGATGCGATATCGAGATTTAAGAAGCATTAGAACACTATTGCTTCGATACGTATACATCCGCAAACGCTGCTTCCTAGCAAGGAATTGTCGCATTTACATTCTTTTGGAGTGAATACGAGGTATACATGACACTCCGCAATGAATATTATATCTTATCATGAAATATAGGGATGAGATGCTACATCGCGATTTAAGAAGCATTAGAACTCTATTGCTTCGATACGTAGACATCTGCAAACGCTATATCCTAGCAAGGAAGGGTCGCATTTACATTCTTTTGAGGTGAATACGAGGTATACTTAACACTCCACAGTGAACATTATATATTATCACGAAACATAGAAATGAGGTGCAATATCGCGTTATACGTAGCATTAGAACTCTATTGCTACGATACGTAGATATCTGGAAACGCTATTTCCTAGCAAGGAAAGGGCGCAATTACATTATTTTGAAGAGAATACGAGGTATACATGACTCTTCGCAATGAATATTATATCTTATCATGAAACATAGAAATGAGATGCGATATCCCGGTTTAAGAAGCATTAGAACTCTATTGCTTCGAAAAGTAGACATCGGGTAACGCTATTTCCTAGCAAGGACGTGTGACACTTACATTCTTCTGAAGTGTAGACGAGGTATTTATTACAGTTCGCAATAAATATTATATCTTATCATGATACATAGAAATGAGATGCGATATCGCGTCCGAAGAAGAATTAGAACTCCATTGCTGAGATACGCAGAGATCTGGAAACGCATTTCCTAGCATGGAAGTGTGGCATTTATGTATATATTTTGTGAAGTGTAGACGAGGTATACATAACACTTCGCTACGAATATTATATCTTATCATGAAACATAGAAATGAGATGCAATATCGCATTTTAAGGAGCATTACAACTCTGTTGCTTCGATTCATAAAGATCAGGAAACGCATTTCCTAGCAAAGTTGTGTTGCGTTTACATTCTTTTGAATTATAGACGAGGCTAACATAACACTTCCGAATGAATGTTATATCTTATCATGAAACATAGAACTGAGAATCATTAGAACTTAAGAATCATTAGAACTTTATTGCCACGCCACGTAGAGGTCTGGAAACGTTTTTCCTAGCAAGGAAGTGTGGCGTTTACATTCATCTGAAGTGTAGACGAGGTATATATAACGCTTCGCAATAAATATTTTATCTTTATCATGAAACATAGAAATGGGGTGCGAAATCGCGTTTTAAGAAGCGTTGGAACTCCATCGCTTCGATACGTAGACATCTGGAAACGCTATTTCCTGGCAAGGATGTGTGGCATTTACATCCTTCTGAAGTGTAGACAGGGTATACGTTACACTTCGCAATGAATATTATATCTAATCGTGAAACGTAGAACTGAGATGCGATATCGCGTCCTAAGAAGCAGTAGAACTCTATTGCTTCGATACGTAGACATCTGGAATTTACAAGGAAATACGATTCCAGATGTCTACGTATCGAAGCTATAGAGTTCTAATGCTTCGTAAAACGCGATCTCGCATCTCATTTCTGTCTAATGGTAAGATATAATATTCATTGCGAAGTGTTATGTATACCTCGTCCACACTTCAAAAGAGTGTAAATGCCACACATCCTTCCTAGGAAATGCGTTTCCAGATGTCTACGTATCGAAGCAATAGAGTTGTAATGCTTCTTAGAACGCGATATCGCATCTCATTTCTGTCTAATGATAAGATATAATATTCTTTGCAAAGTGTTATGTATTCCTCGTTTACACTTCAAAAGAATGTAAAGGCCACACTTCCTTTCTAGGATATAGCGTTTCCAGATGTCTACGTGCCGAAGCAGTAGAGTTCAAATGCTTCTTAAAACGCGATATCGCATCTCATTTCTATATTTCATGATAAGATATATTATTCATAGCGAAGTGTTATGTATACCTCATCCACACTTCAAAATAATATAAATGCGAAACTTGATTGCTAGGAACTGCGTTTCCAGTTGTCTACGTATCGAAGCCATAGAGTTCAAAAGCATCTTAAAACGCGATATCGCATCGCAGTTCTATGTTTCATGATAAGATATAATATTCATTGCGAAGTGTTATATGTACCTCGTCCACCCTTCAAAAGAATGTAAATGCCACACTTCCTTGCTAGGAAATAGCGTTTTCAGATGTCTACGTATCTAAGCAATAGAGTTGAAATGATTCTTAAAACGCGATATCGCATCTCATTTCTACGTTTGATGATAAGATATAATATTCATTGCGAAGTGTTATGTATACCTTGTCTACACATCAAAGGAATGTGAATGCCACACTTCCATGGTAGGAAATAGCGTTTCCAGATGTCTACGTATCGAAGCAACAGAGTTTTAATGCTTCTTAAGACGCGATAACGCATCTTATTTGTGTGCTTCATGATAAGATATATTATTCTTTGCGAAGAGTTATGTATACCTCGTCTGCACTTCAAGAGATTGTAAATGCTACACTTCCTTGATAGGAAATGCATATCCAGATGTTTACGTATCGGAGCAACAGAGTTCTAATGCTTCTTAAAGCGCGATATCGCATCTCAATTCTAGGTTTCAGGATAATATATAATATACAATAGTAGACAAAGCAAAGTGTTACGTATACCTCCCGTCTACACTTCAGAAGAATGTAAATGCCAGACTTCATTGAATACCTCGTCTGTATTGCAATAAAATGTAAATGTTACACTTCCTTGCTAGGAAATAACGTTTCCAGATGTCTACGTATCGAGGAAATAGAGTTGTAATGCTTCTTAAATCGCGATATCGCATGTCATTCCTATGTTTCATGGTGAGATATAATATTCATTGCGAAGTGTTATGTATGCCTCGTTTAAACTTCAAAAGAATGTAAATGTCACACGTCCTTGCTAGGAAATAGCGTTTCCAGATGTCTTCGTATCGAAGCAATAGAGTTGTAATGCTTCTTAGAACACGATATCGCATTTGATTTCTCTGTTTAATGATAAGATACAATATTCATTGCGAAGTGTTATGGATACCACGTCTACACTTTAAAAGTATGTAAATGTCACACTTCCTTGGTAGAAACCAGCGTTTCCAGATGTCTACGTATCGAAGTAATAGAGTTCTAATGCTTCTTAAAACGGGACATCGCATTTCATTTCTATGTTTCATGATAAGATATAATATTCACTGCGAAGTGTTATGTTTAGCTAGTCCACACTTCAAAGGAATGTAAATTCGGCACTTCCTTGCTAGGAAATGGCGTTTCCAGATGTCTACGTATCGAAGCAATGGAGTTCTAATGCCTCTTAAAACGCGATATCGCATCTCATTTCTATGTTTCATCATAAGATATAATATTCAATGCGAAATGTTATGTACACCTCGTCTGCAGTACAAATGAATGCAAATCCGACACTTACTTGCTAGGAAATAAAGTTTCCTGATGTCAACGTATTGAAGCAATAGAGTTCTAAAGCTTCTTAAAACGCGATATCGCATCTCATTCCTATGTTTCACGATAACATATAATATTCATTGAGAGGTGTTATGTATACCTCATCTACACATCAGAAGAATGTAAATGCCACACTTCCTTGCTAGGAAATAGTCTTTCCAGATGTCTACGTATCGAAGCAACATAGTTCTAATGCTTTAAAAGCGATATCGCACCTCATTTCTATGTTTCATGATAGGATATATTGTTCATTGCGAAGTGTTATGTATACCTCATCTACACTTTAAGAGAATGTAAATGCCACACTTTCTTGATAGGAAATAGCGTTTCCAGATGTCTACGTATGGAAGCAATAGAGTTCTAATGCTTTATAGAATGCGATATCGCGTCTCATTTCTATGTTTCATGATAAGATATAAATTTCATTGCGATGTGTCATGTATACCTCGTGTACACCTCAGGCGAGGTGACCGAGTCGTCCAGGCCGATCACTCGCAGATCAGCCTTTTTGATCGGCCTGGCCAACACCACGCCGTCGCCAGCCAACGCCTCTCTCAATTTATCAGCCAAGGCTGTAGCCTTGGCTTCCTTCTCAGGACCGGCTATCTGTAACAAGAGTCCGCCGCTCCTGGACTTTTTAGGGCGGACAGCTTCCACCCCAACGTCAGATAGCCTGACCCTCTACCTGGCAGCAACCATAACGTATCTGTAGGTGGCTTTGCTGCCAGGCGAGAGGGTCAACGCGACGGGCGCGGTGCGCGGCAGCCGCCCCAACTTCGGCTTGTCAGCTTCCTTAGCCGCCTGGGCCTTAGATGGCGGGACAGGGGCGGGTTGGGACTTTTTGGCTGCCCTAGCCGCCTTCCTGCCCACCACCTGGGCCTAGGTTCCTTCTTTGGCAGCACCAGATACTGTTGTATTTGATGCTGGTGCCGCTGTTGCCGGGCTCTTCAGTACCTTTTTTTTTTTATCGTGTGGAGATCCTCACGGATCCCCCGGAGCTGGGAAACTCCGGGGGTATGCCGGACTCTTACCGGCTAAAACCCCAGGGTGACCTTCTTCGGCGCTTCTGGGAGGGGACCGGGAACTCTGGACGAACACGTCCGGTCCCCTCCCGCGCCGGGGTCCTCCGTGGTGACTGGGAGGACCCCCTTCCCGGAGGGGAGTGTGGTCGACCATACACTCCCCCAACCGAGGAATGAGCGATGGCTGGGTCACTCAGCCACCGCTCCCGTCCCGTGGAACGCATGCAATGGTCGGCACATACCCCCAAATGTATCGACCGCGCTCCCCGGACGACGCCCGTGCAAAGACGTGGGGCACGTCCAAATGGTCCACCCCGCACGGGCGTCATCGACGCCTCGGGCCAGGCTTGGCCTGGTATGACTGGGTGCCCCGGGTGCGTCAGACCCGTTACCACGACCCGACAAATGCCGAGTCGTGGCCCCTGAGGCGTAACGGCCACCATCGTGGCCCGCGCGGCGAAGGTGGCGAAGTCCCTCCCCCCAAAGGGTTCTTAGAAGTGACTTCCACCCGAAGGTGGAAGCCCCCCCCCCCGTGAGGAGGAACGGGGCAAACGTCTACGACGCTGACCCCGCGGGCGACGTCGAGCTGGCAGGAATTGCTCCCTAACCCGCTCGGCGACCTCCTTAGCGACCATGACCTCCTCGCAAAAGGAGATCATGGCCTGCTAGACGCTCCCGCGACCAAGCATCCCCGAAAGGATGCTCGGCAACGAGAGGTCCGGACACACCTCCGCCGGTAACAGCCGACGCGGCACCTCCCAGGCTGGACACTCCTGGAGAGTGTGCCGCGCCGTGTGTCGCCTCGCGTCCGATTCGGCACAGGTACTGACCGAAACAACCATCACAGGTCAGCACCTGTGTGGCTCGGAATGTGAGCCGTCCGCTGCTACGACCCACCCATCTATCCAGGATGGGTAGGATCGCCCCGACGGTCCAATGGCCTCCGTGACGAGATAGGTCGTCTCGCCACTTTGACATGGTGGACCGCCGGGCCTGGAGCCTAAGCTCGTCCTGACTTATCGTCTCCCCTAGCGGGGTAGAGTCCTGACGCTCGAAACGAAGACGCCCATAAACGTAGGCGTCTTCGAGCGCCAGGTACTCCAGGGGTAGTAAACCCGCCAGGGTGGTGGCCGCCTCGTAGGACACTGTACGGTAGCCCCTTATGACGCGAATAGCTGCGCGTCTCCATTCTCGTTGGAGGAGAGTGAGACTTCTCCGACTAGCTACCAATGCCTCAGCCCAAACAGGGGCACCGTACAGTGCCACGCTCGTGATAACCCCACAATAGAGGCGGCGCACCCGCTCGTCCGGATCGCCAAGGTTGGGCATGATGCGACTCAAATGAGTCGTTAACCTACCCAATCTGGCGGCCAAACGGACGAAGTGCGGGACGAAACTCCAGGAGCCGTCCAGGCAGACACCAAGATATTTAATATCTAGGGCCACTTGGACGTCGGATGACCCGATCCTCACCAGACATGGAGCTGGAGTGCCCCTCTTACGAGGACGGAAACAAACTATTTCCGTATTCTGAGGGGACAACTCCAACCCTATGCCCCGAATCCGCGAGGCGATGGCCGCAACCGCGACCTCTGCTCGACGGATGGTTCACCCCAAGTCCCTGCCGGTGGCTAACACCATGGTGTCGTCCGCCTAGCACGTTAGGTGCACGCCGGCCGGCAGGGAGACCCGCAGAGCCGCGTCGTACCCCCGATTCCACAACAAGGGGCCCAATACGGACCCCTGGGGTACGCCACGGCTTATATCTGGCCGTACAAATCCATCGCGGCCACCGTAAACGATGGCCCTGTCCCGGAGGTAATCTCCGACCACCATCCGCAGGTAAAAGGGCACCTCGTAATGTTCGAGGGCCCCGCGGATGGTCGCCCACGAGAGGGAATTAAAGGCGTTCTGGATATCCAATGATACCGCCAGAGCTACTCCCCCCCCGGGACGTGACCGAGTCCGAGAGGGACTTGACGTGCGAAATTGCGTCGATGGTCGATCGTCCCTCCCGGAAGCCGAACTGGCACTCGGCCAGGTCGGGTCCTACACGAGACAGGTGCTGGACGAGGCGACGCTGAACGATGCGTTCGAAGAGTTTGCCAATCTCGTGCAGCAACACGATGGGCCTGTAGGCGGAGGGCGACTCCGTGGGCCTGTTGTCCTTCTTGAGGAGAACCATCCGTCCACACTTCCACCGAAGTGGAATCGTCCCCGTCTGGAGGCAGGCGTTAAACAGCCTGCACAGACGGGGACCGAGGACGCTGAGTGCCATGATCCAGGCGCGGCCAGGTATGCCGTCAGGGCCGGGAGCGGTGTTACGCTCCCCCATGCGTCTGACGGCATAGGCCAGCTCCTCCCCGGACACCTCCAGCTCCTGTGACCATAAGACATGGTCGGTGGTGTGAGCGGGGGCCGACACCTCCCCAGAAGGGAACAGGGTGCCGACCACCCGCTCCAGGAGCGGAGGGTCCATCGTCTCCGTGAGTGGAGGCGCCCATGGACGTAACTTGTCCATCACAAGCTTGTAGGGGCGCCCCCATGGATCCTCACGGAGCTTAGAGAGGAGTCCGTCCCAGGCCTGAGCCTTGGCACTCCTGATGGCCAGCTGCAGCTGTTTCGTGAGTGCACGATAATCAGCATACAGCTGTGCCGTTCTCGCCGCGTCGGTTGAGCGTCAACGCCTCGCCCGGGTGTACTGGCGGCGAGCGACCCCGCAATCAGCGCGGAGACGCTGTATTGCGTCGCTCCACCAGTATACCTGGCGGCGGGGCGGAATGGCGCGGACACGTGGCATCGCAACGTTGCAGATCTACGTCATGATGTCCGCAAACGAATCCGCCTCCTCGTTAACCTCCACTGGCCCAGCCGGAACGCCCGGCCAGGCCACTGCGAGAACGGCCGCCACCAGGGCGTCCTCATCCATGCCCCTCAGGGCCCACCTCTTCTGGTGGTGGGCTGATGGGCGGGTCGGGGGAGGCGTGGAGACCTCTATGCGTATATACGCGTGGTCTGAGAGGGTCTCCACGTCGTCGACCCTCCACCCCGACACACGACGCGCGGGCAGGGCATTTGCGAAAGATATATCCACGATACTTTCGCCCTGGAGCCGCACGCACGTGCTGGCCGAGCCTCGGTTTAACAGCCGGAAACCCAGATTAGCATGGAGCGGTGACTGTGCATGCCGCTGGGGAGCGGCGACCCCACGTTGCGAGCTGAGAAGCGATCGGCCAGGTCGGCGCATGGGACTCCCGACTGGTGGGTAGTGGTGAAAATTTCTGTAGTAGTGGGCACTTGGTGCCCTGATAAAATATCCCCGGCATCCAAAATCCGGGCGGCTAGTGGGACCTCGAGCGATACGGATAGAACGAAAAAACGAAGGATCGAAGTTCGAAAATCGAGAATCTAGAAATAGATAGAAATTAGAGGTCGAAAGTCTAGAATAAAATTATTTAATTCTTATCCAAAGACTTTCTCGAAGGCAACATGCCGTTGGCACTTGGGGAGAACCCCAGGTATCTGCGGCTATTTTTATAACCTACGAAAAAAGGGACCAGTAGTGGAGGGTCCCGAAGCAAATATTTTCGAAGGTAATATTCTGGAACATACAAATATTATCCAAGTAAATATTTTGCAAGTAAATATTCTTGACGGCCAAATCGCTACTGGAAATAACACCAGTCACGCGAGGTCCCGGTTCGAAATTAGATGTCGGGGAACTACCGGCGATCTCTCGCCGACCTGCCTACTCGCTTCCCAAGGTAAACGTGTACATATGACCTGGCTCGTATTTGGCTGAGGTATACTAAATAAAGGGGTATCGAACGAGCCAAGCGGCCGTAATACGTATCCTACAGGCGGTTAACCACGCACTTGACCGTCGCAAGGGCCCCAATCGACCGGCCGAATATTTTTAAGTAGTTTCCATAGATATTTTTCAATGTTTGCCGGACGACCAGCGGATACCCAATTTCGAATACGAGACCCCGAATTCCCGTCCACGGACGGCCCACTTTCCTTAAGACTCTCGATAACTCGTCCCGAAAAACCATCGGAACGAGGAATCAACCACGTGTGCCCTCTGCTGGGCACACAGTAGGAACGAGATACACTAAACACACACACTTACACACGAACACAAACATCTGTGTAACGAGGCCCCTGCGAGTGTCCTGACTCATACAGAACCGCGGCCTCCACCGATGATTCTTGCGAGAGAGTCTAAGCATGAGCTGGACCGCGGTCTCCCGCGGAAGCACGGAAGGGAGCATGGCCGGTCCGCGGCTCAACGGAGATAACGAGACTTGCGTGAGTCCAAATCCTCACAGGAACAGGACCGCGATCTCCTCCGAGGAGCCCTCGCGTGAGTCCTCGTCATGTATAACGTATTAATGTACAACTTCCAGAGGAGGCTCCAGCGAGTGTCCAAAAATTGCCAGACTGCGGCCACCGACGAGGCTCTTGCGTAGGTTCTGTCAAACAGGACTGCGGTCTAGAAATAAAAATATACGAGTCCCAAAAAAGACTTAAGTAGAAAAACTTAAGTAAAACGTAAACATACAGGTGAATAGCTCGAAGCTAGTCATCGCAAGGGTCCCAGCTACCTGCCCAACGCCGTAAAGGGTGCCGCAGGTAGACCAGGGATACCCTAGTTCGATGTTGCGACTCGAAAATCGTCGGCGGACGATCTACAACACACTAAAATACTACACACGTATATTCTCGGCAGCGTTCGCTGCAGAAAAGATATACCTCACACATGCAAACAGGAACATAAAACAGAAGCGGCTCTAGCGTGCGTCTCCCTTGCGTATTAACCGGAAAATCGGAAAATGGGAAAACCGGAGATCGCGGCCCGGGCAGGGCAGCGCCGGTGCGCGCTGATGGGGAGCGACGGCCCCACCCCTCCGAAACGTAAAAAAGCACCACGAGGCAGAGCGGCGTCCGACGCGCGCCGATGGGAATCGACGACCCCACCTTTACTCGAAGTACGAAGCGTTAACCCCCCTTTTCTCGAAAAATCATGATGGCCACATCTGGTTTTAAATATTCCGGAGGTAAAATAGCCCTCCGTTCGGATCTCCGGGTGAGGGCAGGACTGGGTGAGGTCATCGTGGCGATGAATAGGTCAAGGCGGGCGAAAAATCTTCGGCCCGTGACCTCGTCCCCTGGTGTTGGCCCCATTGTCGAGCAGCATAGCCGCCCGGTAACGCGCTCGATGACGGCCACCCTCAGGCTTCATCGCCATGCCGCGGCCGGGTGTGCTCCTGCGAATACGACTTTGGCGCGGCCTCAAGGTTACAGCCTTCGCGCTGTTCAAGTCCGCCTAATTAGATGCGACGAGGGACTCAGGTCGGATTCGGAATCTCCGGCTGAGTCCAAAGTAGAAAACCGGGAAATCGAAGAAATATACGCGAATATTAGCCCCGCGATACCCCCCGGACCGCGACCCAATCCAACCCCATCGCAACCGCGACCGCAACCGTGACCGTACCGACGTCGACACAGACGTCCGCGTCCGTAATTGCGTCCACGGGAATTAGAATCCTACAGCTGAATATGCAGCATTCACCTACAGTATCAGGAGAGGTGCGTCAGCTCGTAGCCCAGAAGCGTTTAGACGTCCTGCTATTGCAGGAACCATAAAATAGAACGCTGGACTCGAGCCACACCGTGAGCGGTTTAGGAATCGGAACGAAGGTGGCGGCCGTCGGCTCACAATACCCGTGGGCGGCGGTGGCCGTTTGCAACCCTCGATTCGAAATGGTTTTCGTCTCGCAGCTTAGCACCCCGCACTCTGTTTGCGCGGAGGTGTTGGCGCCCGGCTTCTCGGTATACGTCGTGTCATGCTACTTCCAGTTTAGCGACGATATCGAGGGGCACCTCAGGCACCTCGAAGTGGTGTTTCGTTCCCTGAGAGGGAAGAGGCTTTTAGTTTCACTAGATGCCAACGCTCGGTCGTCACTCTGGGGGCCGCAGAGCACAGACGATAGAGGAGCTCAATTCAAGGAGCTCATTCGAGCGTTCGGCATGGAAGTTGTGAACGATGTTGAACAGCCGCCTACCTACTGGTCGACCAGGGGTTCGTCTTTTATCGATGTTACCCTAGCGTCGCCATCCATGCTCTCCTTTGTTCGGGGCTGGAGGGTCAGGAGTGGCTGGGTAAACAGCGATCATAACGCCATAGATATCGGGCTAAGAGTGCCGAAGTGGCGGGACGGGGCGAAGCGAGCACTCGGTTCGACACTCGTCGGGCCGATTGGGAGCTCTTCTCCGAACGCCTGGCCGATCAATCTAGATCGAGGCTCGAAACCTTAAGGCTCGAGTCTATGGCAGAAGTCGAAAGGATGGCAGAAACGCTCACAGAAGTCATCTCCGATGCCTGTGCCGCGTCAATACCACGGAAAAGAATTTTTAGAAAGTCCAACCCGTGGTGGACCCGCGAACTTACGAAATTAAAGAAGTCCGTGTACCGTCTACGTCGCGCCCACCAGGAGGAAAGAGAAGAAACCGCTCGCCATGAAAAACTACGAAAGTATCGCACTTCTTTGCGAGAATATAGTAGGAAGGTGAAGCGGACGAAACTCGAAAGCTGGCAGCGATTCGTAACGTCGAACGGGAACTCGGGGCCCTGGAGTTTCGTATATAAACTCCAGGCGAACAAACTTCGAGTCGAGAGACGCCCTCCGGCGTGGTAGTGAAACAACGCATGATAGCCGCGAAACCGCCAGCTTGCTCCTGAGGGCCCACATTCCAGACGACCGGGAAGTAGAAGACACGCCGGTGCAGCGTGAAATCAGGGAGGGTGCACGCATCGCACCCGACACTCCCGACGCCGCTCCCTTCACGAAAGCGGAAGTCGCGAGTGCAGTTAGGACATTCAATAATAAAAAGGCACCAGGACCCGACCACATCGAGGTCGGCGTGCCGAAGGCCACTGTTAGAGTCATCCCCGGTGAAATTACACGACTTCTCAACGGATGCCTTCGATGGGGCGTCTTTCCCTCCTCCTGGAAAGAGGGCTCCCTTCGAGTTCTCCTGAAGGGTGAAGGGAAGGACGAGAAGGATCCAAAATCCTACCGCCTGATTTGCCTCCTCCCGGTTATAGGGAAACTTTTCGAAAATCTTCTCAAGAAGCGTTTATACCAGACGTCGTTGGCTCCCGGGGGGATCTCCGATCGGCAGTACGGGTTCACGCCCGGGAAGTCGACGGAGGACGCGGTCGTGGAGCTGCGCCGCATGGTCGATGCCTTTGAGCATCGACATGTCGTGGCGTTGCTCTTCAACATCTTTGGAGCTTTCGACAACGTCTGGTAGCCACTAGTCTTAGAATCTCTAAAGAAACGCGACTGCCCTCGGAACGTTTTCGGGGTGATGTCAAATTACTTCGACGGCCGACGGGTCAGCATCGCCATAGGTTCCGAACGGGTTTCGAAGCAGGCGACGAGGGGGTGCCCATAAGGCTCCGCACTCGGCCCTGCTTGCTGGAACCTTATGTTCGACGATCTCTTCTCATAGTTGAGAATAGGTTTGTCGCATACGCGGACGATCTCATCGTTCTCGTGGGCGGAAATAGTAGACGAGAAATTGAGAATCAAGGCCAACAAGTCGTTGAACAGATTCTCCAATGGTATAGCTCGGCTAAGCTCGAAATCTCGGCAACAAAGACTGAGGCAATCGTACTCAGGAGTGGCTGGATCGAGAGGCCAATATTAGGTCGAAGAGGAGGTGCCCGACCCGTTCCAAAACGCAAGGCCGTTCGGTCTTCCAAGACCGACCTTGCCGGTAGACCGCCGACCATTCGAATAGGCGATAAAAATATAAAATTTAAACCCGCGGTACGATATCTTGGCGTATACTTAGATGCAGGAATGGGCGTAAGAACCCACTGTAAATACCTAAGCGACAAGGTCGATTCGCTATTCGCGAAAATGAGTAGGCTGGCGAGGTGTTCGTGGGGGCTCCGCTTCGGCTCGCTCTCCGGCATTTACAAGGGAGTGTTCATCCCCATGGTGGCATATGCTTACGCGGAATGGGCCGACCTGTATACGGAGAGGGAGTTGAGTGTGCTAAGGTCCGCGCAGCGTCGCGCTCTGATCGCGGTTACCGGCGCTTATCGCCGGATATCCTGGGAAGGTGCGTGCGTGGTGGCCGGCGCGGCCCCCATCGACATCGTCGTCCAGCAGCATAGGGCCCTCTATAATCTTCGTAGAGGGAAAAACGCCAAGATCGGGGACACCGTCATTCAAAGCGGACTGGATGACGGTGTCAAAAGAGTAAAGGAAGAGGCGACGAACATGTGGCAAACTTAGTGGGTGAATTCCCACAAGGGCCGCACAACGTTCGCCTTCTTTCAAGACGTCCGGGAGAGGTTGGCCGCTGGCTGGCTGAAGCCGAATCATATCACCACGCAGGTATTGTCGGGGCACGGCAATTTTATGGCTCGCCTCTCGGCGTACACCGTTGTCGATGACCCGACATGTATCTGTGGTGGCGCGGTGGACACGGTCGACTATTTCCTCCTGGAATGGCCGATTTTCGATCCGCAGAGGGAATCTCTGCATTCTTTTGTCCCGGAGGATAAGTGGAATTTGCCGGAAGCGGCACCATATTTGGTGTCGTTGCCAGAGGCCTCCTCCGCGCTCGCCGACTTCTGCCAGGACTCGTTCTGGCTGAAGAGGTTCTTGGAGTAGGCTTACTCCATCATAGATGTAAATAAAAATCGGAGACCGTACCTCCGTACCCCCCCCCCCCCCCCCACTAAACTTGGAAACCGTTCACCCTGGCGTTGTCGGAGCGCCAGGGCAAGGCGGAGCGGCGCTGTAACCTTCGCAGTCAACCGTCCCTGTCGAGCGCTTTCCTTCCCTCGCGACATTAAATTCGTTCATCAGGTAGGGAATTAGACAGGGTCAGGGTGTGCGTGCACGCGAGCACGCAGTGAGTCCGCCTCCCCGAGGTCCCCACAGATGTCCCGGCGGCCGATCGAGACCATGGTTTCGACCGAGCACAGGGGTAACTGAAGGGCTCACACCGCGGCACTGCTGGGTTTTTCCTCCCCCGATCCAGAGGACGGGTATTCGTTGGCAAGTGGATGGGAAATATATTAGCGTATGCACTTGTGGCGTGGTAGCAGGCTCGCGCCCCCTCCCGGGGCCAGGTTCAGAATACTCCAGCCGGAGACCCAGTCCAGCCGCCCAGTCCAACACCGAGTGACCCCTCTGGTCCGTCCTCGGGGAGTGCCACGCAGATGCGTGAGCATTGAAGTCCCCTTTCGAGGACTATACTTCCTCACCATTTAATTTTCCATTCCTGATGCAAATGGCAGGCATTTACTTTACTAATTCATCGTACTTACTTCATTCATGAAAAAATACTTACAAAATACATCATCTTTCGACTGCATCAACTGAGATTGACTATTGTAGCAGTCATTTCTCTCTAGATACTCTAATGTTTTGTTTTACAAAGCGAAAAAAACAACTAATATAGTGTCTGGCATGGTAGCACTATTTTTTTTCCTTTTTTTCTAGACGTGTTACTCGACAATTTTACAAGTGCATGAGTTTGTACACTTCGTACTAAAGCTCTTCTTTTTTTTAATTCGTTAAAATATATACGACGGCTGTAACCGTCATTTGTGGATACATCCCCAAGGATCGGACGGCTATAGACGTCATTTATTCATCTGTAGTTAAGTATTCATGACGTCTATAACCGTCATTTGTGTAATACACATCATTGAGGGTCGGACGGCTATAACCGTCATTTGCGTACGCTTATCGCCAAGAATCTGACAGCTATAGACATCATTTACGTCAAATTTTAAAAAAATAACCTAACCTAACCTAATCTCTCTTAGTAACATGGCATCTTTCATATCATAATCCAAACTGACATCACATCATTTGAGCTCCGTCAAAGTGTTTAAAACAACATTCCACAAATTTAAAAAAAATAACCTAACCTAATCTAATCTCTGTTCGATTATTCCCGATACTACTGTAATCTCCCTCTGACCGAAACTGGAAATGATGTTATATCTTTAGCACGCCAAACGGAAGTGACGTCATTCTACCTGGGGGACCAATTGGACATGACGTCATTCCCATTAATTGATTGTCCACCGGAAGTGACGTCATTCCTATTTATTTTCCACCGGAAGTGGTTAGGTTAGGTTAGGTTACTTCAGGAATTACTTCAGGGGATTACTTCAGGAATCACACCGATAGAGGGAAATAAAAATAAAAAGAAAAGGCAAGATGATGCAGAATATTGACAAGAAATGGAAAAGGAGAAGGAAACCTTTGCGGGAGCGGTAGCCAGAAAGAAACCGGGAAATCTAAAAAAAATCGGAAAAAGGAACAGAAGTGAGGCAATGATAATCAAAGTGAAAGAAGGAAAATCATACGAGGAAACATATAGAGATGTACTGAAAAGAGCCAGAAAAGATTTAGAAGAAGTGAACAAGGTGAGGAAGTCTAGAACAGGCGATATAATACTAGAATTTAACAGAGAAGCAGGGATAGAGGGCAAGATTAAAGAAATAAAAGGAACCTTAGAGAAAGAATTCGAAGTTAAGTACATGAGTGCGAACATAACGATAGAAGTAAAAGAAATAGACCCATTGGTGACGAAAGAGGAAATGAGAAATGACATAAAACGAACGCTGAACAAAATAGAAGGCAATGACAGCAGTATAAATATTAAACTACTGAAACAGACGTGGAGAGGAAACCAAGTCGCGATAGTCGATCTTGGGCAAGAATACATAAAAGAGTTGGAAAAAGTAAAGCGATTGAGAATAGAACTAACGTCCTGCACCTATAAAGTACTACCAAGGGTAGAGAGATGCTAAAAATGCCACAAACTGGGGCATATTGGCAGAAATTGCGCAGAAATTAAAGATAACAAAGAAATTTGCAGAAGATGTGGGTCCCACAGCCATACTATGATTGGATGCATTGCGGAAAAACCAAAATGTATCATTTGCAGTGAGGCAGGAAAGGAAGATCCATAAACTAGGCATGTTACCGGGGCCTATAATTGTCCGATCTACAAGAAGGCACTGACTGAGAAATACGAAAAACGAGTATGGAGCTGAAGATCCTTCAAATCAATTTAAACAGATGCCGTATCGCACAAGAAATCATGCAACAAACAGCTATGGTACTAGGAGAAGACGCGGTGATAATATCTGAGCCGCACAAGATAGAAGACTACTGGTTTTTGCAGGAATTGTGCAGGTAATGATCGAAGATAAAAAAATAATAAGGTGTTACTTCTCACCAAACAGGAACAAGAAATAATTCGATGCCTACATAACGATGCTATAAGATAATAATAAAAAGGGGCTAATAACGAACAAAATCATAATCGCGGGTGATTTTAATGCAAAATCAGTAATTTGGGGAAGCAAAAAGAACAACAGAAGAGGAGAAAAAATTATAGAATTGATTTTAAGAAATGACCTAATTGCGACAAATCCGAAAGGAGGCTTTACATATTTTAAAAACTTTAACAAATCAAAAATTGACATAATGCTAGTAGGCGGAAGCATATATGACAAATTACGAAAAGCAGAGGTTCTGGAGACATTTTCAGCATCAGACCACCTATATGTGCTACATACTTTCCATAATATTATCGATAAGCGTAACGAACGATTTGTAAGCCTTGATGGAAAGAGAGCGAAGTGGGAAAACACGGATAAATGGTATGAAGAAGAAATCGGAAAACTAAATTTAAGAACGAAAAACGAAGATGTATGGATCGAAAGATACGATGAAGTAATTAATAAGGTAGCACAAAGGGTATTCCCATTAAAAAAACGCTATAAAGGAAATAAAGTAGCCAAGTATTGGTGGAATGAAAATATTGCAAAGAAAATAAAAGAATCCAATAAAATAAGAAGAAAATTGGTGAGAAATAAAAGGAAAAACGAGCAAATAAATAAAGAATTGCAAGAAGCGTTAAAAATGAAGAAAAAAGAGCTCAAGAAATTAATAAAAACCAGCAAAGCTAACTGCCTTGTAAACTATATTCAAACACTTGACAACGACCCGTGGGGGAAACCCTATAAGAACGTAATTAACAAAAAAAAAAAGGTAATAGCAATAATTATGGAGAAATTCAGAATGACGAGATTAAACAAATAATCAAGACACTATTTATTACTAACGATCCGGAACGACACCCGAGAATTGAAATAAAAGACGCAAATATAATTGACGACGCTATTGAGAAATTCAGCGCGGAAGAAATTAGGAAAACTGCAAAAGAGATAAATTTTAACAAAGCGCCCGGAGTAGACGGAATTCCACAGATGTTTACGAAATGGCTAGTTGACAGCAAAATAGATGATCTGCAAGAAATAGATAACGCAACGCTTAAAGCAAAAAAAATTCCACGAGCCTGGAAGATCGCAAGGCTTGTACTCTTAAAGAAACGTGGCAAGGAAGGAAACAAGGCCAACGATTATAGACCTCTCTACATAATAGGCGGTATTGGCAAAATTTGGGAAACCATGATAAAAAATCGCATTGAGAAACAACTAGGGACAAAGGGAATACACCCTAATCAGTTCGGCTTCAGGAAATACTATTCAACAATAGATGCAGTCAAAAAAATACAAAAAGAAATAATGTTAGCAAAGAAAAAAGGACAATGGTGCGCACTAATGACCATCGACATTAAAAACGCGTTTAACACTATCAGATGGAGAAATATATTAATCGCGTTAAGAAGTCATAAAATTAACAAAAGCTTACAGGACGCCATAAGTAGCTATTTAAGCGAAAGAAGTATAAAATATTTTAGCAACAAAGAAACGACTGAGACGAACATATATGGCGGAATACCGCAGGGGTCGATCTTAGGACCACTGATGTGGAATCTAGCATACAACAATATCTTCAGGGAAATTAAAACTAATAATAACATAACAATAATAGGATATGCAGATGACACGGCCATAATAGTTAAACATTATAATATAAATATAATAAAGCAACAAATAAAATTGTGTTGGAAACAAACAGAAAAATGGTTAGAAAAAAATCAATTAGATATAGTCGAACAAAAAACTGAAATCATCATATTATCAAAGAAGAAGGGTCCAAGGGAAGTAGAATTTGAGTTAAAAGAAAATTTAAAAATCAAGAGTAGCTATAATATCAAATACTTAGGCGTCACACTAGATACACGCATAAAATACAACAAGCACGTAGAAGTAGCATTAAGTGAAGCAAATAAAACAGCCATGTCGATGGCGTGGCTTCTACCGATTTTAAAAGGACCAGGGCAACTTCCTAGAAAATTATATTATAAAGTCTGGAAGTCGATAGTGCTATATGCTGCACCAACGTGGTGTAAAGCATGCGAATACAAAGGAATTAAAAAAATTCTGAAGATCTCAACAAAATGTACTAATTCGCACAATATGTGCATACAGGACGATTTCGGTAGAAGCTGCCAACGTAATATCAAGACAACCACCAATAAATTTCATTATACAAGGTAGAGAGAGAGTATATGAAGAGAAGGAAAAGTTAAGAAAAAAGTTAATAGCGGAAGAAATAACAAAAGAAGAAATGAAGAAAGGAATCGAAGAAAGTAAGAAGATGGCAAAAATAGAAATAACGGAAAAATGGCAGAAAGAATGGATGGAATCAAAGAAAGCAGAATGGACCAGAATACTGATTCCAACACTAAAAGAATGGCTCGAAAAAGAAAATATAGCAACAATGAATTATTATACAACGCAACTACTAACGGGGCATGGATGTTTCAACTCCTATAGATATAGAATTAATAAAATAAGCCACCAAAAATGTGGACACTGCGAAGCAGAAGTAGATGATCCGGAACATACAATATTCGAATGCTGGAGCACCGAAAGAGAAGAAATGAAACGAACAGTAGCACCTAATACGGAAATAACGAAAAATAATTTGATAAAACTAACAACCGCAAACAAGAAAGCATGGGAAACGTTTAGTAAATTTGCGAAATCAGTAATGGAAGAAAAGATGAGGAAAGAAAGAGAAGAAGAGAGGCAAAATGATGAAAGGGATAGGACAAGAAGAACTGAATGAGCGAAAAGAAGTGAAGAAGTGGGATGATAATGGACACGAATATCAGCAAATTAAATAAAACAAACCGTAATATATACGGCAACCAACGATGGATGTAAAGAAAGAACGCCGAAAAGGACACCTGAAAAGAAAAAAATTAATTAAACTCAAGCAAATCACTTAAAATAAATAAAATAATGATCAAGCAAATCACTTAAAATAAATAAAATAATGATAAATAACCGAAATAAAAAAAATAATCTAAGAATACATACTAGGCGTGGAAGCAAAATTCACCAATCCGGATGACAGGTAATTAAAAGAAACCTAACCTAAAACAACATCAATAAATAAATAAACCTAAACAAATTAACAAATAACATAAACAATTAGGAAATAACAAATATAGCTACCTAGGTTAATTACAGGAATAAGTAGAAGGTTAGGTTAGGTTAGATTAATCGGCCCCGGGACACCACAGTGAGCGGACGCGTGTGCGAGAGCTCTACTCATATATGTCAATGAGAGAGCAAATAGTCCGTTTGTGGTGATAAGTGGTGTATAAGTTTATTAAATGAGTGCATAAGAGTGCATTAAATTAATATTTTTCAAGCGCAGTGAGGGTAATATGGGCAGAAATAATAGTTTTAATTGTGAAACACGTGCACGTGCAAAGTACATGACAAGACGATGGATTAGACACGATGAAAGAGGCGATAAAAGGTGAAAAGGGATGATAAACTGACGTAAAATGGTGAGTTGCACGTTTTCATGCGTAATTCGATCAATCTATGATATTGGGAAAATGATAAAAGTGAGTAAAAGAGAATAATTTAGAATAATACTGTAAACACGTGGCAATGACGGAAGTGGCGGCCATATTTGGCTTGTTGGAAGACATATTAGTTATAGGAATTATATATACGCGGTGTGTTGCGACTTCTGATTGGCTAAGAAGGACGTATGGGTATTTGGTACCAAATTAGAACGATAGATGGCGTAATATTAGATCGAAAGAATGTCTAGTTTTGGCGGAAGCCATGCTAGTTGTAAGACGCGTACACATGTGGTGTGTTGTGGCCTCTGATTGGCTAAGAAGGTTTGGCAAGAATCTGATACCAAATGAGAACAATAGAGGGCGAAACATGTTGTGTGAAATCATAAGATTTACATACAGTGGCCGTGTTGAGGTCTCTGATTGGCTAGTAAGGATCTATAGGAAATTAGCGTTAAATATGAACCACAGAGGGCGCAATACTATCAAGAGGGTGAAACTGTATTAGGAACATATGTGAACTATGTGAGGGAACTTTGTGCGCGAAAATTTAAAGATGTAAAATGCACTCAGATTATAATAAGGATATTAGAGAGCGGGACTTAGAAAAATTTATATCTGTTAGGGAACAAGAGTGGAGGAACCGACTACACTTTGAAAGGGTTGGAGTATAGGGGAGGGGGGATGCCCGGGGGGGGGGGGGGCGATTCCATGACAAGAAGTGACCTTATCAACTGTAGGTAATGCTAGTTATCGACGGTAGGGATATGGTAATGCAGGAAGTTATCGACTAAAGGAAGAAGTGAAGATGTGACAATGTGGAAAATTACAAGTTACCGACGGTAGTCATGAGATGATACCGACTGTAGTTGGATAAAGTGGATATGATGGTAGCAAAGGTTACAAATGTTTATTATAGCGTTTATAAATAGCATATATTTGATAAAAGAAGATATATAAAATAATAATAGGAACATATTTAATATAATTAACATCAGAGAGTATAAATAATATACAAATAACATAAATATAAATAATATACATAATAAAGATAAATATAAATAATATACAAATAATATATAAACATATAAATAAAAAGGTGAAATTAGATAAAATAAAACATATGTATAAGGTATAACTTAATATTAAATAAAAATTAGACAAAATAAAACAATAGGAATTAGATAAAATAGGTAAATAGAGTAAAAATAATTAAATAATAATAATATAGGATACAAGACATAAAATATAGATAGAATAAAAATATTATACCTTGTGTAAAATGAATAAGTCTAGATAATAAAATAGATAAAATAATATGAAATGAACAAGATATGATAATAAAATAATATAAAATAATAAAATAATAACAATATAGGCAAAATAATAAATAATTATATGACAATAGAATAAAATAAAATAAAATAGAATATTATGGAAAAAACACGTCTTACGTGATGTAATGAAGAGCAACAGATAGAAAATAATATAATAATATGAAATGAAATAAATAGGAACTAAAATATACTAATAAATATATATTAGGAGGAATCAAATGTTGCTAAAACTAGAAAACACGGACGGATCTAAATGTTGACGACCTGGCTATGAAACTGGATTACGAAAGAAAAACTAAAACAATCATGACAGACACAAGTCAAAGTAAAAAATTTACGGTGCAGAGGGCGTCGGATCCCCCAGTACCGGTCCGAATGAGGGTGGTCAAGCGGGCCTCTTTGGATCGTCATCCGGTTACCGTGCGACCCCTGAAATGGCTCACCGGGTTTCGGGGTCAAGTAGTGCAACCGGGAAAGCAGGATGGGAAGAAGAAGGGGAGGAAAGGAATAGGGCACCGAGGGAATGGGACGATAGTGAGGAGGACAGGATGGTCAAAGGGAAAAGAGGGAAGGAATTAGCAAAGATACCAACACCATTAAAGAGTGGAAAAGGATATTACATACCAAGGGAGAGAGTGGAAAGGGATGAGGAAGTAAATAGGAGAAGCACAGGAGGAGATGAGGGAACTAAGGGACAAGATACGAAGGAAATCAAAGCGATAGCCCAGGAGTTAATGAGAACTACCTTGGATATCAAGGGATCATACAGTGCCAGCAGAAATTTGAATAAAGAAATAAGAAATGAGGCTGATAAGAAGCTGTCAAAAATAGGTAGGGAGTTGTATGAAGTTACCAGAGGGACCGGGGCAACTGAGACAATAGAGTCATGGGTGGGGAAACTCACGCTAACCTGTAATATGATTGCAAGCAGCAGGAGATTCAGTGAGGAAATTAATAAGGAGATGAGTAGATATATTAAAATAGGCAGTAACGTGATAGCGGCGTACCTGAGGGAGACGATAACAAAGGGTAAAGAGAATGGAACAGAAGGTAGGAGGAGAGTGGAGGAAGGGTCCACAAGTGAAGAGGAGGAGGACGAAGACATAAGAGAAAATAGAACGAGAGGAAAGAGTAATCTAGCGAGAAAGGGAAGTATAGGAGAAGGAAATAGGAATAAGAAAGAAGGACAGAGTATAGGAAGGGTGAGAGGATATGGTAAGGAGATAAAGGATGCAGAGCTGGAGGCAAGCTCGATAGAAGAGAGATGGAGGGAAACGACAGGGGAGACAAATGAAAAAATAGGTAATGTGATGAGTGGGAAGGAAGGGGTAAATAATAAAAGAAAAAGGGTAGATAGGAGGGAGAGTGAGGTAACGTCGATATCGTTATCGGAGAGAACCCCACCAAGTAAAAGACTCGTTGTCGACGAGAGCGGGGGAGTAGATAGGGAGGAAATTAACGGGAAATCACAGTTCGATGGGAATAACATACCAGTAATAAAAGTTAAGGTGGATACGAATGTTAGCGGGAATAATAGGCAAGCGCGGATAGATTTTAGGAATAAGTTAAGAGATATTAAGAGTAAAATTAGGTTTGAAGCGGAGGACATTATAGGGGTAAGAAAGAGCTTTAACACAGAAGATATATTAATTAGAGTTCGAGGGGGTGCAGGAGCGAACAGCCTGGTAAGGAAATTGAAAGAGATGGGGGAGGAAGCGAACATCCTTACAGGAAGAAAAAAGAGGATATACATTCAGGATCTATATCCAGGATCTATATATGTTATGTCTATACCTAACGGCTGAGGATGAGGAGATCAAGAGAGCGGTAGGGAAGTGTTTTAATATTGATACGAGGGAAGTGAAGGTGATCTTCAGAAGAGAAGGTGGGAGAGGGACCCAAACGGCGTGCGTGGAGGTGACAGGGTTACAAGTGGATAGATTTTTAAAGGAAAATGAGAGGATAAGAATAAGGTGGAATATATGTAGAATTAGGGAATTTGTGATAAATAACAGGTGCTTTAGGTGTAATACGATGGGGCAGATGACGGTTAGCTGTCCCAGCGTGCGGGAAAAGTTGTGCTACAAATGTGGCGGTGCAGACCACTTGGCAGCCCAGTGTTTTAGTAAGGTAGACAGGGAGGGAAGACGAGTAGGAGTGAGGGGTGAGAACAGGGTAAATAAGGAGCTTAACAGGGTAGGAAGAGGAACAGAAAGGGAGAGGAACGAGGAAATAGTAAAAGCAGGCGTCTCTAAACAGGTAAGAAGCATAAAAGAGTCGAGAAATGAGGGATTCGAAGTAGTAGGGACGGTAAAAGATGGAAAGAGATATAGAACAATAGGATTTCAAGTAAATATAGGAGACGACAACAATGAACAGAAAGAAGAGGGACAAGGAGTTAAGGAGACGCGAGATATGACCACATGGAGTGAGGTGGTAAAGAAAAAAGTCAAAAGTGGTAAAGATATTAAGGGAATGGAGAGGCAGAGGAAAAGTGATGAGGGAAGTAAGGGAATACAGGACACAAGAGGAACGAGGCCAAGAGGAAAGGCTATATATATGGAGATACTAGGGAAAAAACCCACGGACATAATAGCTGCAATGAAAAGCAAGATTTCCTGCCCCACGGAGAGAACTGGGGTTAAAAGGATCAGAGGTACGAGGTTTGGTGGAGTACTTGTTGAGGTGGAAAGGGACTCAGGCGTGAAGGAATGGAAAGAAAGGATTATAGGATCCATGGATGGGGAGGACAGCAAGACCATAGTGGTCCTAGGGAATAGGGTGACGGCCAAAATAAGAGGTTTAGATCCCTTAATTGAGAAGAATGTCAGTGGAAGCAATAAGGAAGAGCGTGGAATGTGAAGATGAGGAGGAGGAACAGATAGTCGTGCAAAGAATCATAACTGAGCCATGGCAGGAAAAAGTCGCGTTTGTCAGGCTTCCAGATAGGATAGCGACGATACTGCAAGAAGGAGAAGGCATAAGGATAGGTTGGACGAAGAATAGGGTTAGGATATTGCCCAATTCAATATACAGATATGGGAGATGTGGGATGTGGGGTCACATCAATACACAATGCAGGAAGGAAATTCACGTTAACAAAAGGAATGATGAAAAGAAAATCATAGAGGACAAAGAAGAAAAGAAGGGAACCACGAAAGAGAAAAGAACAGGGGAAATGAATGACTCAAACAATGATATAGACATTGATAGGGAATCCGTAGGAGCGCTAAAGAACCTGCGGGAGGTAAGGAGTATCACGGAAGAAATCATGGGAAGTGACAATTATGGAGACAGAGAGATATAAAGTCATCCTGACGAATGTAAATAACAGCAGGGCAGCACAGGACATATTAATGGCCCATGCGGTACACAAGAAGATAGGGATTGTATGCATAACAGAACCAGCAACTGAAGGAGCGGGGATATGGTTTAGGAGCGTAGACAATAAAGCGGCAGTGTTAGTTAATAAGGAAGTTGGGTTAAAGGTTAAGGTGCTAGAGCAAGAAAAGGGAATAATAGTGGTACAGGTGGAAGATATGGTTTATTTGGTAGGGTATTGCTCGCCAAACTGCAGCAGAAAGGAGTTTATGGGGTACTGGGATAGGGTAAGGCGTAAGGTAAGGAGCCTAATATCTAGAGGTAGGAGGATCATAATTATTTTGGGTGACTTTAACGCAACGGACTACGCGTGGTCAAGTAAATCAGATGTAAGAGGCAGGATAATTACAGAGATAATGAGTGAATGTAGCTTAGTATGTATGAACGAATGGGACAAGCCGACATGTAGGAGGTGGAACGGGTCATCAGTGATTGATATCACACTGTGTTCAGAAGGGATAAAGAACAAAATCGAGAATTGGAGGGTTTTGGAAGAAGAGACACTGAGTGACCACGTGTACATCGAGCTTAGTGTTATCGATGAAAGTGAGGTGAACAGAAATAGATATGATAGTAATATAGGCGCTAGTAGCGTTAGAGAAACATTGTAGGAGATGGATGGAAAGACAGAACCCTTAAAGTCCATAAATTGGAGAGGTTGATGAGTGACTGAAGCATGCTGGTGCAGGACACGGGATCAATGGATGACCAGGACGTAAATGTGATTATTGGAAAGATTATGGAGAAATTTAGGGATATTTGCAATAGGACTATGAAGAAGAGCAAGCAGGGAGGAGGGAAACGTAAGTATGCATACTGGTGGGATAATAGAGCTAGTATGGCCAGAAAGGAGTGTGTAAGGGAAAGACGGATGTGGATAAGAGCCAATAAGAAGGGAAGGACTGAAAAGGAATTAATGGGGATTTGGGATAGGTATAGGACCGCTAAGGAAAAGTTTAAGAATATTATTAAGGGGAATAAGGCGGAGTGTTGGAGGAGGCTGGTAAAAGAAGTTGAAGATAAGACATGGGGGATGGCATACCAAATAGTAATGGGCAAATTTAAGAGAAGGTACTTACCTACCATGAGTATGGACGATACGATGAAAATAGTGATGGAACTGTTCCCTGTGGACCGTGAGGCATACGCTGTAGAACCTGGAAATAAAACAGAGATGCTAAGAAAAATGAAGGAAAGATATAGGGAGGATATGAGGATTAGGATAGAGGAAGTGAAGGATGCTGTGAAGAGAATTAACATTAGGAAAGCCCCGGGGCCAGACGGGACACCGGGAAGGATTATTAAGTGGATCGGAACTAGGAAAACCGAAGAACTCAAGGAGGTAATACAAGTGTGTATGGATAAATTAGAGGTCCCGGACCGTTGGAAGATGGCGAAGATAGTATTAATACCGAAGATAGGTACGGATTGGAAGGTGGTAAAGTACAGGGCAATCTCTCTTATAGATATTATGGGCAAGATATGGGAAAGAGTAATAGCAAGGAGAGCTAATGAGTATATAGAGACGGAGGATAAAATGGAAGAGGAGCCATATGGTTTTAGAGAGGGTAGGTCAACAATTGATGCTATTCATAAGGTACAGACTGTGGTCAGGAAAGCCATAGGGGAAAAAAAGAAAAGAGTAGGCGTTTTTATGGACGTTAAAAACGCCTTCAATACGGTGAAATGGTCGGCCGTATTGGAAGCCCTAGAAAGGAAGGTGGTCCCACAATATCTTGTGGAGATTATTAGAAGTTACCTTAAAAACAGAGTAGGTATAATAGTCGGTAGGGATGGAATAAGAGAAATTGGACTGACTAGAGGGGTACCCCAAGGTTCGGTATTAGGACCACTATTGTGGAACGTTGTATTCGACGAAGTGATCAAGAAGATGAAGATGTACCAGGGCAAAGTGAATACGATCTGCTATGCGGATGATACAGTGTTTTTAGTGAGTGGCTGCAATATGGAGGAGGTGGTAAAGGATGTAGAAGAGGTCGTGAGGGTGTTTATCTGTGATATAAAGAGGATGGGGCTGGAAGTGGCAGAAGAGAAAACGGAATTAATAATATTTAGAAGTAGAACTATTAAGTTTAAAGAAGTTACTTTTAGAGTTGGTAATTGTGAGGTAAAGAACAAAAGTACTGTGCAATACTTGGGGGTTACGATTGATGATAGGGTCAGTATGGGTGTGCATATGGAGAAAGCTGCAGAAAAAGCTATTACCACGATGAACTCCATAGGACGAATTATGCCCAACGTGAACGGCCCGAAACAAAAGAAGAGGATGGTGCTGGGGACCGTGGCACAGTCCATTGTTCTATATGCTGCACCATGCTGGAATAAGGCAGGAAGGCTAAACATGAGTAAAAGGGTGTTGGAGAGGGTAAGGCGGATATGTGGGATTAGGGTAGCTGCAGCATACAGAACAGTGCCTACCGAAGAGATTGGAGTGCTGGTGGGTATACCATCATTAGATTTAGTGGCAGAATGCAGGACTAGAGTTTTTGAAGAAGTAAAGAAGAGCCTGGGATATGTTGAAAAAGGAAACAAAGTGGTGGGGAAAGTGGTTAAAGGGATTAAAAAAAGAAAGCATAAGAAAATGATGGAAGAATGGAGGGAGAGATGGAAGATAACAGAAGGAAACTCTAATGGTTTGGATTAGGAGGATTATCCCGGACGTAGTAAGATGGACTGAAAGACTACATGGACAGATGGACTACTACCTCACGCAGGTGTTTATGGGCCATGGTGCATTTAATGAGTACTTGTTTAAGATCAGGAGGAGGAGAAATCCGTAGTGTAGATGCCGTAACTGTGTGAAAGATGACGTAGAACACTGTGTGTTTGAATGTGTTGGATTTGATTGCCTTAGGGGTGAAGGATGGAGAGGTAAGGATGGGTTAAATATCAGGCCAGAGACGCTCTCAGATGATATGCTCAGTAGTGAGGAAAGGTGGAGCGCCATCACGGATATTATAACTAAGATTATAAAAAGGAAAGAAGAGGATGATAGAGTTATGGGTTTTTAGCCCTTTTTTTTTAACGTGGGGAAATCCTCATGGATCCCCCGGAGCTGGGGAACTCCGGGGGTATTCTTTTCTTTTCCATCCAGCGGCCGTGTTCCCTATCTAAGAAGCGAGGGAGACCCCCAACAACTGGGGAATATGTAGGCCTCGGGGAGGCCAAGAGGGCCTACATCGAGGCGAAACGTGAGGCCGAGCTGGTGGACTTAGAGTCAGAGATCCATCATGGCTCTGGTGTACCACCTCCACCCGGCAAATCGACCAAGCCGGTGCCGGAAATGGAGGATTTCCTGAAAGAAGCAAAAAATAAGCCCCTAGCAGACCTAGGAGCATGGGCGCTGGAGGAGGCGGACCGGATTGAGTTGGCCGCCGCCAAATCCCGAAATCTTAGAGGGATTATCCAGCGAGATTTACGGATGGGAGCTAGGAGCCTCAGAGCAGCCACCATAGAGCTGGCGCAAAAGGTGGAGCGCCCGGCAACAACACCGCCGGTTAGCGAAATTTATACGCTGAAAGCGCTAGTGGAAGAATTGCAGGCGGAAAACAAGCGCCTGCTACTAAGACTAAGTGCATTGGAGAGACGATCTCCATGCCCGACAACAGCTATTATGGCGGACTTGGAGAACGAAAGCCGCGTGGAACCAACACCGGCCCCGCAAGGAAGGATATGAGGAACTCATCCTCAGACAGTGGTGCCCCGGCACAGGAGGCAATAGGACCCGTCACTTTACAGCAGGTGGTGGATATTATCATCAAAATGATGGGGGATTTCCGTAAGGAGATCCTTCAATCGAAGGAGTAAGTTGTCTTGCCCCCGGATGGCAATATAGCGAAGGCCACCGAGGGTAAGATATCAAATAAGACAAAGAAGGAGAAGAGTGCACGCAGTGTGGTACCTTCAAATGCCACGAATGCTAAAGCACCTTCCAAAGCCAGACAAGCCCCATCTGGGGCAGCAAGAAGGCTGCAGATGGCCCGCCAGGCAGTGAAGAGCCAGGCAACAGCGACACCAGCACCATGCATTTCCGCATCTGGTGCCGCACAGGAAGGCACCTGGGCCCAGGTAGTGGGCAGGACGGCGGCTAGGGCAGCCAAAAAGGCCCAAACCGTCCCTGTCCCACCACCTAAGGCCCAGGCCGCCAAAAAGGATGAGAAGCCGAAGCTTGGGCGGCTGCCACGCACAGCGGCAGTCGCGTTAACCCTTCTGCCTGGGAGCAAAACCACCTACCGGGATGTTATGGTGGCTGCCAGGCAGAGGGTAAAACTCTCTGAGGTTAGGGTGGACTCTGTCCGCCCCAAGAAGTCCAGGACCAGCGGTCTCCTGTTGGAGATTGCCGGTCCTGATAAGGAAGCCAAGGCGTTAGCCTTGGCCGAAAAATTGAGTGTGACGTTGGCCGGCGACGGTGTAACTGTGGCCAGGCCGAGTAAAAAGGCTGACCTTCGCGTCCTCGGCCTGGACGACTCGGTCACCTCGTCTGAGGTGGCCGAGGTCATAGCCGGCACGGGAGTGTGTCGGGTAGAAGAGGTGAAGACCGGGTTGATCCGGTCTTCACCAAGAGGGCTCGGCACCCTTTGGGTGCAGTGCCCCCTGGCAGCGGCCAAGAAAGTGGTCGCTGCTGGCCGCATCCGGGTGGGGTGGGCAGATGCCCGCGTAGTGGTATTGAAACCCCGCCCGGAGCAGTGCTACCGCTGCTGGGAGCTGGGTCATGTCCAGCAGCGATGCACTGCGATGGTGGATCGGTCTCACCTGTGTTACAGATGCAGTGAGACCGACCACCAGGCGGGCCTCTGTACCGCTTCCGTCTTTGTTTGCCTCATCTGCAAAGAGGCAGGGCGGCCCGCGGACCACAAAACGGGGAGTAAAGCTTGCTCCCCGCCTAAGGCCCGCCGAAGCGGCAAGGGGGCACAGCCGTCGCCGGCTGCGCAGAAGGGCATGAAGCAAAGTGATAAGAGGACCAAGGTCCCCAGTGTCCATAAAGTCCATAACGTGGGACGTTCCAGCGGGGGTGATGCGTCCGCACCACCCTCCAACGTGGGACGTTCCAGCGGGGGTGGTGCGTCCGCATCACCCACCATCGCGGGATGTTCCGGCGGGGGTGGTGCGTCCGCATCATCCTCCACCGTGGGATGTTCCAGACTTGTGGACACTGGGGACGAGGTCGAGCCGGCCGCAAATCCCGCTCAAATGTATGATGTTGGCCGGGGGGAGGCCATGGACACGGCCTAACGTTCACGCCTCCTCACGGTCACATCATCCAGACCAATCTCAACCTTGCCATTGCAGCACAGGGCTTAATGGTTCAGGCTCTCTGCGGTGGCATGGTTGAGTTGGTCGTCGCTGCGGAGCCGTACCGAGTTCTCCAGCGCCCGTCCTGGACTGGGGACCTGGAGGACTCCGTGGTGGTCGCCCAGTCGGTCCCGTCACGGATCCAGCCGATAGCGCTCGTTGCGCGCGGCCACGGGTTCGTGGCGGTCGACTGCGCCGATTGTCTGATGGTGGGCGTGTACGCGCCACCGAGATGGCCCCTCAGTCGTTTCGACATCTTACTGGACGAGCTGCAGAACTCAGCCAAATCAGGACTCAGCCAGCACGTGCGTGCGGTACCAGGACGAAAGCATCGTCGATCTATCTTTCGTCAACGCCCTGGCCGCGCACCGTGTATCGGTGTGGGGGGTCAACGACGTGCAGACTCTCTCTGATCATGCGTACATACGCATATAGGTCTCCACGCCTCCCCCGACCCGCCCATCAGCACACCACCAGAAGAGGTGGCCCCCAGGGGCTTGGATGAGGACGCCCTGATGGCGGCCGTTCTCGCAGTGGCCTGGCCGGGCGTTGCGGCTGAGCCAGTGGATGTGAACGCGGAGGCGGATTGGTTCGCGGACATCATGTCATCTGTTTGCGACGTGGGGATGCAACGTGTCCGCTCCAATCCGCCCCGCCGCCCGGTGTACTGGTGGAATGACACTATACAGCGCCTTCACACTGATTGCGGGGTCGCTCGCCGCCAGTACACCCGGGCGAGGCGTCGACGCACAACCGACGCGGCGAGAACGGCACAGCTGTATAATCATATCGTACGCTTACGAAACAGCTGCAGTTGGTCATCAGGAGTACCAAGGCTCAGGCCTGGGACGGACTCCTCTCGAAGCTCCGTGAAGATCCGTGGGGGCGCCCGTATACAATTGTCATGGACAAGTGACGTCCATGGGCGTCTCTAATCACAGAGACGATGGACCCTCCGCTCCTGGAGCTGGTGGTCGGCACCCTGTTCCCTTCTGGGGAGGTGTTGGCCCCCGTTTACACCATCGACCGTGCCTTATGGTCACAGGAGCTGGAGGTGTCCGGAGAGGAGCTGGCCTATGCCGTCAGACGCATGAGCGAGCGTAACATCGCCCCCGGCCCTGATGGCATACCTGGCGGTGCCTGGGTCATGGCACTCAGCGTCCTCGATCCCCGTTGTACAGGCTGTTTAACGCCTGCCTCCAGACGGGGACGATTCCACTTCGGTGGAAGTGTGAACGGATGGTTCTCCTCAAGAAGGACAACAGGGTCGCGCAGTCGCCCTCCGCCTACAGGCCCATCGTGTTGCTGGACGAGGTCGGTAAGCTCTTTGAGCGCATCGTACAGCGTCGCCTTGTCCAGCACCTGTCTCGTGTAGGACCCGACTTGGCCGAGTTCCAGTTCGGCTTCCGGGAGGGACGGTCGACCATCGACGCGATTTCGCGCGTCAAGTCCCTCTCGGACTCGGCTACGTCCCGGGGGGTAGTTGCTTTGGCAGTATCCTTAGATATTTAGAATGCCTTTAACTCCCTCTCGTGGGTGACCATCCGCGGGGCCCTGGATAGTCACGAGGTGCCTCTTTACCTGCGGATGGTGGTCGGTGATCACCTCCGGGACAGGGCCATCGTTTACGGTGGTCGCAATGGGTTTGTCAGGCGTGACATCAGCCGTGGAGTACCCCAGGGGTCCGTCTTGGGCCCTTTATTGTGGAACCTGGGGTACGGACACGGCTCTGCGGGTCTCCCTGTCGGCAGGCGTACAATTAACGTGTTACTCCGACGATACTATGGTGTTAGCCACCGGCAGGGACTTGGGGAGGACCATCTGTCGAGCGGAGGTCGCTGTTGCGTCCATCGCCTCGCGGATTCGGGGCATGGGGTTGGAGTCGTCCCCTCAGAAGACGGAAATAGTTTGTTTCCATCCTCGTAGGAGGGGCACTTCAGCTCCATGTCTGGTGAGGATCGGGTCGTCCGACGTCCGGGTGGTCCAGCATATTAAATATCTTGGTGTCTACCTGGTCGGCTCCTGCAGTTTCGTCCCGCACTTCGCTCGTCTGACCGTCAGGTTGGACCAACTCACGGCTCATTTGAGTAGCATCATGCCCAACCTTGGCGGTCCAGACGAGCGGGTGCGCCGCCTCTACTGTGGTGTAATGAGGAGTGTGGCACTGTACGGTACCCCCATTTGGGCCGACGCATTGTCGGCAGCCATTCGCGTCATAAGTGGCTACCGTACAGTGTCCTATGAGGCGGCCACCACCCTGGCGAGTTTGCCACCTTTAGAGTTCCTGGCGCTCGAAGACGCCTACCTTTATGGGCGTCTTCATCCTGAGCGTCGGGACTCCACCTCGCCAGGGGAGACATTAAGTCGGGACGAGCTTAGGCTCCAGGCCCGGCGGTCCACCATGTCAAAGTGGCGAGACGACCTGTCTCGTCACGGAGCCCATTGGACCGTCGAGGCGATCCTGCCCATCTTAGATAGATGGGTAGGTCGTAGCAACGAGCGGCTGACGTTCCGAGCCATACAGGTGCTGACCGATCATGTTTGTTTCGGTCGGTACCTGTGCCCAATCGGACGCGAGGCGACCGCGCGGTGCCACCATCGTGGCGCCGCGGAGGACTCGGCGCGGCACACTCTTCAGGAGTGTCCAGCCTGGGGGTGCCGCGTTGGGTGTTAGCGGCGGAGGTGGGTCCGGACCTCTCGTTGGCGAGCATTCTATCGGGGATGCTTGGTCGCGGGAGCGTCTGGCAGGCCATGATCTCCTTTTGCGAGGAGGTCATCGTCGCGAAGGAAGCCGCCGAGCGGGTTAGGGAGCAATCCCTGCCAGCTCGACGTCGCCTGCGGGGTCGGCGTCGTAGACGTTTGCCCCGTTCCGCCTCACGGGGGGGGGGGGTCTTCCACCTTCGGGTCGCTCCCAAGAACCCTTCGGGGGGCGGGACTTCGCCCCCATCGCCGCGCCTGCGGGCCGTGATGGTAGCCATTACGCCTCAGGGGCCACGATTCGGCATTTGTCTGGCCATGATATCGAGTCTGACGCACCAGGGGCACCTAGTGCGTCCGGGCCACGCCTGGCCCGAGGCATCGACGACGCCCGTGCGGGGTGGACCACTTAGGTCGTGCCCCACGTCTCTGCACGGGTGTCGTCCGGGAGGCGCGGTCGGTGCGATTGGGGTATTGTACCAACCATTGCACGCGTCCCCCGGGACGGGAGTGGTGGCTGCGTGACCCAACCATCGCTCATTCCTCGGACGGGGGAGTATGTCACTTCGACCACACTCCTCTCCGGGAAGGGGGTCCTCCCATTCACCATGGAGGATCCCGGCGCGGGAGCGGACCGGACGTCTTCGTCCAGATTTCCCGGTCCCCTCCCAGCAGCGCCGAGGACGGTCACCGTGGAGTTTTAGCCGGTAAGAGTCCGACATACCCCCGCAGTTCTCCAGCTCCGGGAGATCCATGAGGATTTCCCCACGTTAAAAAGAGGCTAGTTTTAGGTTTGGTTTTATTAGATGAGGTTCAAGTTATATTAGGTTCAAGTTATTCTGGGTTCAAGTTATACGGGTATCGAGTTTAAGGTTCATGTTATACGGAGTTTGATTTTAAGGTTCAAATTATACGGGGTGCGATTTTAAGGTTCAAGTTATACAGGATTTGAGTTTAAGTTTCACGTTGTACGGGGTTTGAATTCGTGCTAGGAGCGTGCGTGGTGTCGTCGCGCGTAACCTGTTGAAGATGGTCGATCGTAGTGTTCCTTTCGGAGGGGACGATTCGGCGGGAATAGCCTCGGTTGTCGAGAGTCTAAGACACCCAGCGATCGTTGCAAGCTTTCGAATCATTTATGCTCGCTTCGTGTCGTCGGGTGAATATATAGACCGCTTCTCGAGGCTTGTACAACCAGCGAACGTCCCAACGAATTTTTTTTCCATTTACCCGGTCATTGTTTACGGTACATTAGCGGACCCCTCGAGTTCTCGTAATCGAGAACTCGTAGGGTCCGCCTTTTTAATGCCATTTTTTCAAAAAGTAATACGCACTTTGCCGTTTTTCCACTCGCAGAATTGTTCCGTTGAGCTCAGAGGGGATCCGTTCCGTGCCGTTCACCCATAAACTCGTTGTCAAGAGTCTTGAAACCCGCCGCTGCGAGATCGAACTTTACTTGCTTGCTTTGCGTTGTCGGGAAAAATATAGACCGCTCGAGGCTGTGTGGGGTGAACGGTAGAGTGTCCTAACGAATGTATGAATTTTTTTCGTTTACCTGAGCCTTGTTGGAATCGACACGACTGGATGGTATTGGAATTTTGAAGAGACCGTCGTCGTCGTCGTTTGTTCGGAGGGGACGAATCGTCGCTCGCGCCAAGCCTCATTGTCGAGACACTGAGAAAAACCTGCCGTTGCGAGATCGAATAATTTTATACTCGCTTCGCGTTGCCGAGGAAAGCTTTTATAGACCGCCTCGAGACTGTGCACGAAGGCGACGAGTGTCCCATCGATTATAACATTATTATGTTCACTCGAATGAAAGCGTCTTGCCGATCTCGAAAGCAATACGCCGCTGGGTGTTTGGTTTTTTTCTTCTTAGTTTGACGCGCACGTTTATTCCAGAGGGGACGATTCCGCGTTGCCCGTTGTCCTCGTTGTCGAGAGTCTGTAATCCCGCCGTTGCGAGATCGAACAATTTATGCTCGCTTCGCTTTGTCGGGTGGAAAAAGACCGCCTCGAGGCTGCTGGTACGCGGAGGAGTCCTAACGAATTTTTGAAAGATTTTTTTTTCTTCATACCTGGACGCGCGTGTGCATTTTTCGTAACTTTGAGGGAGACATTACGCGCCAACCATCGGCGTATGCGTTTCATCCGTAGGACCGATATATCGTGTTGCCTCGACCTCCGTCGAGCGGTGAAAGTCGCCACGGTTCGGCGAAGCCCGCATCTCTTTCACCGGAGACGATTGGGTATCGACTTGTTCGAACTTTAGTACCAAGAGACTTAAAGATCAATAAAATATACATGTACGATTACCCTGAACGGTGGATCACTTGGCTCGTGGGTCGATAAAGAACGCAGCTAATTGCGCGTCAACGTGTGAACTGCAGGACACATGAACATCGACATTTTGAACGCACATTGCGGCCCACGGATACAATTCCTGAACCACGCCTAGCTGAGGGTCGTTCACGTAACCAAAATACTGCTTGCGTTGCGTTTCGTCGAATCTTCTTTCCCCACGGTGCTCGAATCTGCCCGCCGTCGTTCATTTTCGAATTAAATTACGAACGTTTCTGAGTTCGGGCGGCACCGAAAAAGGGAGGAAGAGAAGCGATACGCGACGTACAAGCGATCGTTGGACGTTCGTCCGAGTCGTCTGTGGCCGTGCTGAGGCAATCTGCGATTGGCAACGTGTGTGCGCGTGCGACGTGCCTAATCATGTTCATGGAACTCGACGGTGTGTCGATCACGAACTCGCGTGAATTCTTCGTGGCGTCGTGAGTCGTCCGTTAAACAGGCGACCGCCCACGGAGAACCGCTTCGTGTTTCGATCGCGGATTTTGTTCCGCGTTCTGAATTCGCGCACCCGCCACACGCATCGCCTTCGCCTGCCTTTAGCGCACGATACGAACATGCGCGCGCTCGACATCGCTTAAAATGAATTTTTTTCATGCCGCAAGACCGAGGAAGAATACTCGGTCGAGGGAGAAGAGATATACAAGAGAGAGAGCGACATCATCGTAACGCGAGGGACGATGATGCGCATCCGATCGTTCGAAGTTCTCCTCGTACAGCCCCAGGGTGTTCGATCAGAATAATCCGTTCTCTCTGTTCTCTCCGCGTGTGTATAACATGTTCCGCGAGGGAAAAAAAAGATCTCTCGCGCGAAACGTCACTCGAACATAGGCCGTCGTTGCGCTGTAATGTCGTAGACTTATTCGTGAGGGCGCTCCAACTCGGCGTGTCCTTCGTTCTGAAGGATCAGGGTAATAAAATCGGGGGAAAAGGAGCCGCTCCGTTTCGATCCCTGCGTGTTACGCGCGGATGGTGGAACCGCTGGAGAGTATAAACGGTGTTGATCGTTCGCAGCTACGACGATAAAGAGGACGGATGTTAAAGAAACGCCGGTAGCTTGGTCGTCTAGCCAGAGTCTCGTATTTTTTTTTATATTTTTGACGAATCTTATATAAAAGAAATACCGACACACGAAAGATATTGGCGAGGTGTATAAAACGCTTCGACGAGAACAACAACGAAGAGGTGCGTGTAGTTCTTCTTGCCGGTTTCTGGAGCGGTAAATCAAAGGATCGCTGTGTCAGAGATGGACGAAAGTTCTTTTCGTCGTCTGCCGTCCCCGTTCGCCGATGCTCTCTCCTCATCTTGTATATATTATACATACGAATCTCTTTACCTTCTCTCCGTAACCGAGTTCGATGGCATGAATGAATTTCGTGCGTCACGTAGAGACGACCTCAGATTAGGAGAGATTACCCGCTGAATTTAAGCATATTACTAAGCGGAGGAAAAGAAACTAACCAGGATTTCCTTAGTAGCTGCGAGCGAACAGGAATGAGTCCAACACTGAATCCGGCGGTTCCGCCGCTGGGAAATCTAGTGTTCGGGAGGATCCGTTTATCCTGAGACAACGAACCACATCCAAGTCCATCTTGGATGGGGCCATTTATCCACAGAGGGTGCCAGGCCCGTACCGGCCGGTACGCGTTTCGGGAGGATCTCTCCTTAGAGTCGGGTTGCTTGAGAGTGCAGCCCTAAGTGGGTGGTAAACTCCATCTAAGGCTAAATACGACCACGAGACCGATAGCGAACAAGTACCGTGAAGGAAAGTTGAAAAGAACTTTGAAGAGAGAGTTCAAGAGTACGTGAAACCGTTCAGGGGTAAACCTGAGAAATCCAAATGATCGAATGGAGAGATTCATCGACGACGATACTGGCTCCCGATGGCGCGCGATGCCCCGGTGGTACCATCGCGGTTCCACAGCGAGCGGCACGCCGTCGTCGGCGAACGTTCCGGTGATGTAGTCGTGCACTTCTCTCCTAGTAGAACGTCGTGACCCGTTGCGCGTCGGTCTACGGCCCGAGTGGGCGCCTGTGGCGTCGCAATCTTGCGCACGTGGCAGAGCCTCGGTCGCCCGGCCGGCTGCGCGACGGTACTCGTACGGCATCGGGCCGCAACCAGTCCATTCTCGAATGTACGTGCGTCTAGCCCGCCGCAAGCTCGGTCAAACTACCCGGTGGAACAGACTTTGCGTCTGCGCCGGGCCTGGCCAGCTGTTAGCAGGTGGTTCCTCGACTGCCTTGGTCTCGAGGTTCCTTAAAATGGGGAACAGTCCCCATTCTGGTGACGGGCTACGACTTCTTCCTTCTGGACGAAGTCATCGATGCGAGGGAGACGGGGATACTCGTAGATGGAAACGAGAAGGCGATGCGTAAAAGTGCGAGTGAGCGCGTGCACTAGCACGCACGCGAACGCTGCTGGTTGCTGGATCTGCAGGCGTGTACGGCAGGTTGCCTGCGTGCAGGGATTGATGCTGGAGGCGGCAAAGAGGCTGATGGGTGGCAGGCGCTACGCCTGACGTCACACTACACTCTAAACGAATATAAATCCTACACTTCCTTCCTACGGGATAGCGTATCTAAATGTTTACAAATCGATGCAATACAGTACTAATGCTTCATAAAACGTGATATCGCATTTCGTATCAACAGTTCAAAGTAAGTAAGTAGGTTGTAAAGCTCTATGCATCGCATTATGCTTATCTGCTTCTACCCTTGAAAAGAATGTGAACACTACACTCCCTTGCAGAGGGATAGCGCTTTTAGATATCTACTTGTCGAAGCAATAGAGTTCTGTTACTTCATTCAACGCGATGTCGCATCTCATTTCAATGTTTCATGATAGGTTGTAATATTCAATGCAACGCGGTATGTTTATCTGCACCTACACTTCAAAATAATATAGATCCCACACTTCCTTGATACGAGATAGCGTTTCTAAAAGTCTACGTATCGAAGTAATATAGTTCTAATGCTGTATAACTCCAACGTTCCAAAGTAAGTAAGTTGTATTCTTCTATGCATAGAGTTATGTCTGTCTGCTTCTACGATTTGAATGTGAATTCTACAGCTCTATGGAACTAGATGGCGCTTTATAGTGTCTGCGCGTCAAAGCAGTATATTTCTAATGCTCCATGCAATGCAATAGCACATCTCATTTCAGCGTTTCAATGTAAGTAAGATGGAATCCTATATGCATGCACTATGCTTAGATAAGATAATATCAGATATATTATACTTCATTAAAATGTGAAGTCCGCAGTCCATGCAACAGAATTGCGCTTTAATGGGTCTACTTGTCAATGCACTAGAGTTCGTAACCTGCATGCAATGCGATATCGCATCTCTTTTCAACGTTTCAAGGTAAGTAACCTGTAACCTTCTATGCATAGCAATATGCTTATATGCTTCTACACTTTTAATGAATGTCAATAGAAGGGATCCATAAAGCGGGATCGCGCTTCATAGTTTCTACGTGTCAAACAAACGTATTTCCTTGGTGGTATTCCGTATTCCGAAGGTGGTAAAGTATGTAACATGTTATCTTCTATTCATGTTATTATACTTGTTTGCTCCTACACAGCAACCGATTGTGAATTCTGCTGTTTCTTCCAGCGGAATGGGGTTTCATATTGTCAGCGTCTCAAAACAATAGATACCTAAAGCATTACACCATGCGATTGCACATCTCATTTCAACGATGCAAATTAAATAAGCTGTAAGCAATTATGCATGGCATTATACTTATCTGCTTCTATGCTTTATAATGCTTTGGGATGCGAGAAGAACCTCAACCCCCCCCCCCTTAACTGCCTAAAGGGAAGTTGAAAATCCAGCGGCCCTGCAGGTGAGACACCCGAGGGGGCGAGAAGAGGTGATCGCCGAAATCCACTGATCGATGGCCCCGAACAATACCGAAGCGTACAGCTCGTCCCACCAAGGAGCCCCGAAGAGGATTCAGGAGATCCGAGGACCACCAGCGAATTCAAGGAATCTGAAGAAGAGAACGTGAGAGCTTATTCGCTAAAGCGTCCCATTTTCATGCCGCATTTCATGTATCGCATATTGTATATTATATCTTATATCGTGAAGGGGGTGGTGATCCCCGGCCATTCGCGGCGTGTTGCGTAGTTTTCTATAGCCCTTGTTAGTTAAACCCACCTCGAGGCCATAAATAAAGAAGCCGTGACTTCAGTATCCCGCGACCCGAGTGCATGTACTCGGCTAGGCGTAGTCGAGAGGAGCAGCATTTCGAGGTTTCGAGCATTGTTCCGCCCCAAGTTTCCCGGGGTAGTGTAGTCTATTTCTTTAGTGCTTTCTGAGCAGCTGGCGCCCAAGAAACTATAGTCTCGCAGTTTCGAAATATCCTCCCGTTTCGATGATTATTTTTGCGTTCGCGAGCCCGCGAAATGTTGTACGTAAGTGGATACATTGTAACGACAGATCGCTTTAGATTAAAGTACGTTTTACACCTTAAAGTATTTGAATAATTAACCCCTCCGAGCTTCCCTGACTTACTGTAGATAGGTTTCCGTCACAACTGATAGGGACCATCACTTTACATAGATATATAGAACACACATAGCCTTAAACGCAGAACTGAGAGTTTGAGAACTTCCTTCGAAACGTTGATAGTGATGAGCTCCATCGGATTTCATAGAATTTCAGAACTTACTTGCTATGAATCGTAGGCAGATAAGGGCCATCGCGTTACTTAGAATTTTAGAACTTGTTTACTCCAGCAAAGATTTCTATTGCCTTCGTCCGTTCTTTTAGAAGAGTTTTTCATAAACCACTTACTTTTCTCGTTTGCAATACTTTTAAATGTATGCGAGGTGTAATCGTTTAAGTTTTAAAATGATTACTTACTGCTGATTATTATTTAGTAACTCGGTTATAAACGTGTCTGCATAAGATTTAATCCATATGTTCATAAGTCTGAAATTTATGCAGTCATTTGTTAGTCATTTATTGCTCAAACGACAAAGATTCTGACTACTTCAAAACGGTTGACTTTCATCAATTTTCTTAAAATCGACATACGGTCCAACTGCTTGCATTAAAGACTGTAATTAAAGTTTTCAAAATATTTTACCTCATATAGATAAATTCTGGAATTGAAGGTGATTGTTTGATTTTTCTAACTCCTGTTTAGAACATCTTTCCATTGGAATGTTCAAGTATTTTTCATATTCGTAATTATTGAAAATGTTTTGCTTGGTTCTTTAATTTAATATTTAGAATTTCCTGAGAAATATTTTTTATCGTAATGAACTATATAATTGCAATTATAATTCTTAATGAAATAATAATAACAGAGAGGAATCTATCCATTCTTGTAGTTTTGTAAAGAGTATTTAATCTCACTATTTAAAATGAAACATTAACATTTGTTTACAATCTAATGGAATTTAGTTACCTTTTGATTAAAATTCATAATGTTAATCTTCCGTAGTTCAACAATTGTGTGAGCTGTCCTCAGGAATCGCAGCTCAGTATTTATAAAATGGACGACAATCGAACAGCCTAACCAAACGTGATCAAACCGATTTTTCATTATTAATATTATAATGTTTAACTTATCCTGTATACTATTAAAATGCCCTTCGAACAGTGTTTATTCACTTCCTTCCACCACTGTTTACAATACGTATGTTTCATTTACTATCAAAACCGTAAGTATTATCGCCTTTCTTTACTTTTTGTGACCTTCAGTGGCTTCATGTAACAGGTCGTTGAACTCGTTTTAAAATGCTCGATCGTATTACGGAAGAATAAACATACCAATTCATTTTAAAAAATGAAGGTGACCTTCAAATGTCCAACATACCTCCACTTACAAAAAAACTCTTTTCATCAACGGATGGTACCTTTGTACTGTGCAATTTTATATCAGCAAAAATTTCTATGAAATTTATAGTTTCGAGGATACCTGAGGTGCTAATTATTACTGCCCCACCCTGTATATTGTTATGGATGTGTCCAACAAGGAAACGATGAACAAAATTAAATTTAATATTACGATGTTTATTATATTACTTATAATATATTTGTTTTTCTGGAATTTAGCCAAAAAACAGTATTCACGATGTCGGCAGATGAATATATTTGACTTAGAATTACAAGAGCCGACAATTTCGAAAGTAGAATATTTTTTTACTCCGCTAACCGAATCATTCCAAACGTTAAGTAAAGTGCGTGCCTTTCAAAACAGTCAGATGCAAATTACGATACAACGTTTCCAAAAAATGGTACGTGTCACTCGTTTTTAATTTCCGTTTTTTCAAGCAAAGGAAATTTAATTGAAATATCCGCAAAATTTATGGACAAGAAATTTATTATAATCTTACGCAACATATATGATGGTGATAAACGATAAGTATATGGACCTGAGAATAGAAAGTATTGAGCAGAAAAAGAAACTGATAGAACTGCAAAGTAGATCGATATATCTCACAAATGATGCTTCTACATTCATAAAATCTGTTAAATAAAGAACTATTGCAAATACCAGGTATAATCAATATTACTTCTGCTCAAAAGCTATAACAGAATTGGACCGAAATGGATATAGAACAGGAATTTATATATTCAAAGAGAAAAAATGTATTACTTACAAATTACTTATGTTCGCAAAGATCTCACTAATTCAGGCTTCTTGTCTTGCAGAACTAATCATTCATTTAACATGGGAAGGGGTCGACGGATAGTAAAATATTCTCATATTTCATAGCCTCGCTCGATACGTCAATTGGATCATGTAAAACATAGGACACTAATTGCATCTACACCTTCAGACCTTAAATATATAATTACAACATATTTAATACCGTTTTAATAACACTTTCCTATTATTTATATCTATGCCTAATAAATATATATTAATCGAATAAGTTGCTTTACCAAAGAATAAGAGAATCTGAGGATTATAAATCTGAGCATTACATAACAAACGTGCATTACATATATAATGTTACATGTAAGAAAAGATGAAGACCAAAAAGATCGTACATAAGTTGAATCCACAATGCGGTCACAGAAATACAGAAACGGCAAAAATTCCCAACAATAATTAACAAAATTCAAAAAGGGTGGGGGTGAAAATCCATCTCCTTGACGATGATAAGAAACAAGTCTGCCTCGTGCACTACAATATCTCCAACAACCAGCGGTTGGCACGCAAATGACAACGGATAGAAAGAATTCCGTGGCAGAATAGAAAGTGAATAGTAAGAAAAACATATTTATTTGTTAGATGTTTATAAATTCAAATTTAAAAGTCCATGTCGCATTTAATATACTATTGTTTAACAAGGTGATTTAATGTTGATTCAAATAGGCGTGGAGAACTAGCTGGTACTTCTGTCAATGTAATTTCATTTCTGCAGGATACAGTAAAAACACATTTACAATTTAAGCAAGGTTTCACTAGATCTGGCGGATTTTCTAAATTTTAGAATGGGATGATGGCGGTAGTAGTTGGTTCAGCGCCAGGCGATAAACATATACAACAAGCAAAGTAACGTAAACGGATTTAAAATGTTCAAGATTATATAAATGAAACTATTACACTTTTATAATCCATGTACCGTTTCTGTTCTTTGTAACTTACAAAGAGTCTTAAGAATGTAACGCAACGTAAAGAAGATTGGAAACAGAGAAAGCAGGCCTTAATCATAGATAAAGGAACCTTGGATCTGTTGGGTATCGTGGTTACTGGCATGCCATGTTAAGGGATGTGTCATTCAGTTTTAATTTTCTAAACGAGAACAATTCAAATAAATTTGGAGTCGACACATTGGAAAAAAATTTCTTCCAGTGAAAAATGCTGCATGCAGTGCAATAGCAACTTAACATCCCCTTGATATTCTACCGAAAATCTTATGTCATTTTCCTCGATTTACTAGAATCGAAACTATGAAATCTATTATGTAGTTTTTCTACAACTGCTACCATACACACGCGCGCGTACATTGGAAATCCATCAAGATTAAAGATACTGTATATCTATTGGCTATTACATGGATAAATTGTAGAATTCCATTTGTAATTGATAATTAGATTATAAACATTTATATGCTTTTATCAGAAATTTAAATACGTCAAAATTGCAGCACGCAGGTGTGTAAATATCACTTCGCGATCTCATTTCATTTTGGCAGTTATACTTATATATGAGGATCGATCCAGGCATAAAGCTTGATAATCTTTCAACTATAAAATAATTATGGAACATTAGACTTTTTGCTAGCGTTGGTCCATTTTATCATTTTCGAAACTTATGAAGCAGCTAGAACTATAATAACAATGTACTTTATATCTTTGCTCATTGTTTCCAAAGAAAATATTAGATATGAATAACTATGTTCATTTTATTATAAATGTATGAGTAAAGTTCAATCTACATAAATAAATGTTTTCAAATTGTTGTAATTTATTTAATTCTTATCATTTAGCGATACAAAATGTATTACAAAAATATATAAAAATATATTTCACTTTAGTTTTTTCTAATATTTTAAATATTTTATATTATCATATTAAAATTTTACAAAAAGTAACAAAATTTTTAGAAGTAGGAATAATTTTCCCTTAATTAGTTAATATGTCGGTTCTTTTTAAGAAGACGGTATTTAATTTTTCAAAGTAAGTTTAGACTTTAAATTGACCATTAATTTCTCTAATTTCATTGCTTTTCGTAGATCACCGCTAATTTTCAACTTTCCCATTACAGCTTTGTCCATGCAAGTTTTAATTCTCCGAAAGATATATAATATTATGTTATTAGTAAAATTATTTTGCATTTCTAATTAATTGAAATGTAAAAAATATATTTTTTTTATGGGAAAGCATTGCGAAAAAATTTTGGGAATTCATTGCTAATGTTGTACCTAGTGGTTGACTAGGTTCTCCTCTAGCTGCCGCACCCCTTTACTATTTTTAAGATCCAAAAACCGTGTACCAACTTCGTCGCCTTTAAAATTTACGAAATTTACATATTAACCTTTAGTTAATTATTTACACCTGGATTACACGCATAATGGGTAAAATCAGACATTCCTTCAGTTTTTTAGTATTGCCTCATCGATTAAAGACTGATTAGTAACAGATTTACTGTCTTTGAAAAAATATAAGTGTACATTGCATCACCCATTATTTCCAGCTTCCTACTATAATTTTGTGATACTGGCTGTTGTTGCTTGTAGTTAATAATCCATAAATTATCGACGACTGGAGTTACCAACAACCGATAAAGTATGCTATCACACACGGTTATGTATATCTCGTCAACACTTCAGAAGAATGTAAATCCCACTCTTCCTTGCGATGGAATAGCGTTTCTAGAAGTCTACGTATCGAAGCAATAGTGTTCTAATGCTTCATAAAACGCAATGTCGCATCTGATTTCTATGTCTCATGATAAGATGTACTATTCAATGCAACGCGTTATTTTTATCTCGCCTACAGGTCAGAAGGATGTAAATCCCTCACTTCCTTGCTGCGGTATAGCGTTTCTAGATGTCTACGTATCGAAGCAATACAGTTAGTAGATAAGATATTAAATGCAACGCGTATAGGTAAAGTACAGTACAGTGTCTGCGTGTCAAAGCTTTAGACCTTTACTGCTCCATGCAATGCGATGTCGTATCTCGTAAACCTGTATGCATATCATTATGCTTGACTGATTCTGTACTTCAAAAGAATACAACAACAAGGGCCATCACAATGTCTGCGTGTTAATACAGCGGAATTTTAATTGTCAATGCAATGTCATGGCGCATCTAATTATAACGTTTCGAGGTAAGTAATCTGTAACCTTTTATGCATAGCATTATACTTATTTGCTTCCGAACATCAAAAGAATGTCAATCATACAGTTCCATGTAACGGGATGGCGCTTCGCATTGTCTGCGTCTAAAGCAATGGCGGTCTACTGCCTCATGAAATACGATGACGCATCTTATTCCAACGTTTCAGAGTACGTGAGCTGTAATCTTCTATGAATACCGCTACGCTTATCTGCTTTTACACTTCATAAGAATGTGAATTCTGCAGTTATGTGCTACAGGAAGGGGGTTCATAGTGGCTATCTCTTAAAGCAATGGAGTTCTACTGCTCCATTCAATGCGATGTCGCACCTCATGTTCACGTTTCAAGGTAAATAGATAATATCATAATATTAGAAAAATATAGCATAAAATGCGCCGTGGCATAGCATAGAGCAGTAGAAGTTTAATTATTTCACACGCAGACAGGCACAATAGAATTCGCGTTGTTTTGAAGTGTAGAAACAGTCAAGCATAAGGCGATGCATAGAGGATTACAGCTTACTTACTTTGAAATGTTGAAATGAAATGCGCCATCGCTTTGCATGGAGCACTAGAACTCCATTGCTTTGTCACGCAGACACTATGAAACGCCATCTCATTTTATGGAACTGTAGAAATCACTTTTTTTGGATGTGTTTAAGCAGATAAGCATAACTATATTCACAAAAGATTACAGCTTACTGACTTCGAAATTTTGAAATCCGATGCACAGACGCATTGCATGGAGCATCAGAACTCTACGACTTTGACACGCAGATATTATGAAGCGCTATTCTCTTGCATGAAACTGTATGTTTCGCATTATTTTGAAAAGTAGATGCAGATAATCATAATGTTACTAATAGAATATTACAGATTCCTTACTTTGAAACGCTGAATTGAGATCCGCTATCGCATTGCATGGATAATTCACATATAATAATGTGAACTCCATTGCCTTGACACGCAAACACTATGAAGCGCCATTCCGATGCATTGAACTGTAGAATTTACATCCCTGTAAAGTGTACTTAATTTATCCACAGGCGGACAGGTTGAGGTTCCATCCTGTCGCATGGAACTATAGATCTCACATTCTTTTGAAGAGTAGAAGCAGCTAAGCATAATGCTGTACATAGACTATTGCAAAGATCTTACTTCGAATCGTTGAAATAAGATGTTACATCTCATTGCATGGAGTATTAGAAATCTATTGCATCGACAGGCAGGCAGTTTGAAGCGCCAACCCGTTGCATGTAATCGTATAATTCACATTCTCTTGAAGTGTAGAAGGAGGTAAGCTTAATGCAATGCATAGAACACTAGAGCTTATTTACTTTGTAGTGTTAAACTGAGATACGCAATGGCGATGCGTGGAGCATTAGAACTCTTCTCCTTTGATTGTAGTCAATGTCAAACTCAAGAACGCTGCATAAAATTGTAGATATCGCATTCTTTAGAACTGTTGAAGCAAGTGAGCATTATGCGATGCACAGAACATTACAGCTTACTTTGAAACGTTGAAATGAGAAGCGCCATCGCAATGCATGGAGCATTCGATCCATATTGCTTTAACAGGTAGACCATATGAGGCCCCACATCGTTATAAGGAACTGCAGAATTCACATTCTTTTGAAGTGTAGAAGTAGATATGCATATGGCTATGCATTAAATATTACAGCTTACTTATGTTCAAGCGATGAAACCAGTTGTGCTGTCGCATTGTGTTTGAGTACACGTAACGATGAGGCTTATTTTCGGTTGAGTTAACGATGGGTTTAAATCTTCGTCACGAACGTATTCGTCACCGTTGCAAAGTACATCCTAATTCGTGTTACAGTAATAGGGAAGTAGGTAGATACAATTGAAGTTGACTCGGTATCTCAACGATCAACTATTATATTTAACTTAAAATGAATTGACAGAGGTTGAGTGCTTTTCATGTTTTTTGATGTGCCTGAATGCGAACTTCTACTAAGCTCTTAATCGATAAAGTCAGAATGTTTTATTGTAAATTCGTGTGGAGGAGTGATTAAGGGTGCGGCCAGCAAGATATATGGTATATTCAATTTGAAAGATCACTACGAATACTTAATTTTGATATTTATGATGGTGCGACATCCTGTTGCATTACGAGTTTATTACTGCAACGTGTCGGCTAGTGTTATTGCAGGATTTGTGAAATGAAGTATCTGGTAATCAGATGTTTCGTTGAGTGAAGAAGTATGACAAGTGGCTGAATAAGGATGAACGGTTTAATTATTATAGCATGAGAAGCATGTCTTCCGCAAGACATCCTCCTCCCGTTGAAAGGCTAGTGAGCAACTAAATGAATATGTGATGTAATAAGAGGTAATAGTGTGTGTATGTGTGATCGTGTGCTTACGTACTTACTGTTGCTTTGGTCTTCGGATGAGTTGCATCCTTGATGGATTCCGCGAAATCTCCTCCCTTTGTTTGAATCGGCAATGGAACAAGTTTTTTGACACTTAGGTCAAACGTGTTCGAAACCGTCCTAACGGTGACTGCGTGCTTGATGCTATTAAAACCGGGATAGGTTTAGATCACTCGTCCTAGTGGCCATTGCATGGACAGCGTGTTTTCTTTTGTCTAAGGAGGAAGATCGTTCCCTCCGTAATCCGATGATTACACATCGTCCATTTGATGCGGCTAGTGGGCTCGTTTAAATATTCGCGATGCCAACGAGTCCAAAGGCATTATCGCACCTTTTGGACATGTTGCCAACTAGATGAACGATTGGATTGCGTGTCTTCATATAGTTGTGTTTCCGTAGATTCGTGAGAGCATCGCCAATTAGGAAATGTCCCGGGATGAGGACTAACAGGTCATTTGGATCTGAGGAAATTGGAGTGAGTGGGCGGGAATTAAGGATAGCTCCGATTTGGGTTATAAGGGTTGTAAATTTCTCTATTGCGAACAGCTCAGTTTTTGCAACGCTCGTTAAATGGTGCTTGGAGGGTTTTACTGCGGCCTCCCAGAGGCTTCCAAAATGTGGTGCCTTTGGTGCGATGAAGTGCCAGTTGATTGATTGATTTGATAAAAATGACGTGACTTCTTTGTGGTGTTCTTCTGAACATAGTAACTCCTTAATCTCTTGAAACTCATTATTTGCTCCGACTAAGTTTGTTTGAGATATTGTCAGAGTATAGATTTATGCGTAATCCTCGTCTTGCGATGAATATTTGTAGAGCAGGGATGAAAGCTTCACTAGTGAGGTCGTGGACAATTTCGAGATGAACAGCTTTTACTGCCAGGCAGACGAAAACAACCACATAATTCTTTTTTCTTCTATAATTATGGTATTGCCGCTCTTTAATGAAAAAGGGTCCGCAATAATTGATGCCTACATTGATGAAGAGTCGAGATTGGGTGATGCGTTCTTTCGGTAGATTTCCCATACAGTAATTGACTGCTGGTGGGTTGGTGCGGCAGTAAAGATCACAACCCCGTATTGCTTTCCAGACTTGGCTTTGGCTGTCAATGGGTCAATGTTTTCAGCTTATGCTGTATAATGCTGTTTGGTTTCCAGCGTGTAAATATGTGAGATGTTCGTTTATAATGATACGTATAGTTACATGAGTTTTCGGCAGAATTATGGGGAGTTTCTGGGAGAATGGTAGTGGTGAATGTGCAATCGACCACACTCTCTCAGGATTCCATCTTCGTAAAGGAATGCATTCAATCTTGTCAATTTCCCTTGATTTGGTTGTGCCTCTTGTATTGGCATCCGTTGAGAAGCCGTGTAATTTCACCGGGGATGACTCTAACAGTGGCCTTCAGCACGCCGACCTCGATGTGGTCGGGTCCTGGTGCCTTTTTATTATTGAATGTCCTAACTGCACTCGCGACTTCCGCTTCCGTGAAGGGAGCGGCGTCGGGAGTGTCGGGTGCGATGCGTGCACCCTCCCTGATTTCACGCTGCGCCGGCGTGTCTTCTACTTCCCGGTCGTCTGGAATGTGGGCCCTCAGGAGCAAGCTGGCGGTTTCGCGGCTATCATGCGTTGTTTCACTACCACGCCGGAGGGTACTGAGTACTCTCTCGACTCGAAGTTTGTTCGCCTCGAGTTTATATACGATACTCCAGGGCCCCGAGTTCCCGTTCGACGTTACGAATCGCTGCCAGCTTTCGAGTTTCGTCCGCTTCACCTTCCTACTATATTCTCGCAAAGAAGTGCGATACTTTCGTAGTTTTTCATGGCGAGCGGTTTCTTCTCTTTCCTCCTGGTGGGCGCGACGTAGACGGTACACGGACTTCTTTAATTTCGTAAGTTCGCGGGTCCACCACGGGTTGGACTTTCTAAAAATTCTTTTCCGTGGTATTGACGCGGCACAGGCATCGGAGATGACTTCTGTGAGCGTTTCTGCCATCCTTTCGACTTCTGCCATAGACTCGAGCCTTAAGGTTTCGAGCCTCGATCTAGATTGATCGGCCAGGCGTTCGGAGAAGAGCTCCCAATCGGCCCGACGAGTGTCGAACCGAGTGCTCGCTTCGCCCCGTCCCGCCACTTCGGCTCTCGGCACTCTTAGCCCGATATCTATGGCGTTATGATCGCTGTTTACCCAGCCACTCCTGACCCTCCAGCCCCGAACAAAGGAGAGCATGGATGGCGACGCTAGGGTAACATCGATAAAAGACGAACCCCTGGTCGACCAGTAGGTAGGCGGCTGTTCAACATCGTTCACAACTTCCATGCCGAACGCTCGAATGAGCTCCTTGAATTGAGCTCCTCTATCGTCTGTGCTCTGCGGCCCCCAGAGTGACGACCGAGCGTTGGCATCTAGTGAAACTAAAAGCCTCTTCCCTCTCAGGGAACGAAACACCACTTCGAGGTGCCTGAGGTGCCCCTCGATATCGTCGCTAAACTGGAAGTAGCATGACACGACGTATACCGAGAAGCCGGGCGCCAACACCTCCGCGCAAACAGAGTGCGGGGTGCTAAGCTGCGAGACGAAAACCATTTCAAATCGAGGGTTGCAAACGGCGACCGCCGCCCACGGGTATTGTGAGCCGACGGCCGCCACCTTCGTTCCGATTCCTAAACCGCTCACGGTGTGGCTCGAGCCCAGCGTTCTATTGTATGGTTCCTGCAATAGCAGGACGTCTAAACGCTTCTGGGCTACAAGCTGACGCACCTCTCCTGATACTGTAGCTGAATGCTGCATATTCAGCTGTAGGATTCTAATTCCCGTGGACGCAATTACGGACGCGTACGTCTGCGTCGACGTCGGTACGGTCGCGGTCGCGGTCGCGGTTGCGATGGGATTGGATTGGGTCGCGGTCCGGGGGGTATCGCGGCGCTAATATTCGCGTATATTTATTCGATTTCCCGGTTTTCTACTTTGGACTCAGCCGGAGATTCCGAATCCGACCTGAGTCCCTCGTCGCATCTAATTAGGCGGACTTGGACAGCGCGAAGGCTGTAACCTCGAGGCCGCGCCAAAGTCGTGTTCGCAGGAGTACACCCAGCCGCGGCATGGCGATGAAGCCTGAGGGTGGCCGTCATCGAACGCGTTACCGGGCGGCTATGCTGCTCGACAATGGGGCCAACACCAGAGGACGAGGTCACGGGCCGAAGATTTTTCGCCCGCCTTGACCTATTCATCGCCACGATGACCTTACCCAGTCCTGCCCTCACCCGGTGATCCGAACGGAGGGCTATTTTACCTCCGGAATACTTAGAACCAGATGTGGCCATTATGATTTTTCGAGAAAAGGGGGGTTAACGCTTCCTACTTCGAGTAAAGGTGGGGTCGTCGATTCCCATCGGCGCGCGTTGGACGCCGCTCTGCCTTGTGGTGCTTTTTTACGTTTCGGAAGGGTGGGGTCGTCGCTCCCCATCAGCGCGCACCGGCGCTGCCCTGCCCGGGCCGCGGCCTCCGGTTTTCCGATTTTCCGGTTAATACGCAAGGGAGACGCACGCTAGAGCCGCTTCTGTTTTATGTTCCTGTTTGTATGTGTGAGGTATATCTTTTCTGCAGCGAACACTGCCGAGGATATACGTGTGTAGTATTTTAGTGTGTTGTAGATCGTCCGCCGACGATTTTCGAGTCCCAACATCGAACTAGGGTATCCCTGGTCTACCTGCGGCACCCTTTACGGCGTTCGGCAGGTAGCTGGGACCCTTGCGATGACTAGCTTCGAGCTATTCACCTGTATGTTTACGTTTTACTTAAGTTTTTCTACTTAAGTCTTTTTTGGGACTCGTATATTTTTATTTCGAGACCGCGGTCCTGTTTGACAGAACCCACGCAAGAGCCTCGTCGGTGGCCGCGGTCTGGCAATTTTTGGACACTCGCTGGAGCCTCCTCTGGAAGTTGTACATTAATACGTTATACATGACGAGGACTCACGCCAGGGCTCCTCGGAGGAGATCGCGGTCCTGTTCCTGTGAGGATTTGGACTCACGCAAGTCTCCTTATCTCCGGTGAGTCGCGGTCCGGCCATGCTCCCTCCCGTGCTTCCGCGAGAGGCCGCGGTCCAGCTCATGCTTAGGCTCTCTCGCAAGAGTCACCGGTGGAGGCCGCGGTTCTGTATGAGTCAGGACACTCGCAGGGGCCTCGTTACACAGATGTTTGTGTTCGTGTGTAAGTGTGTGTGTTTAGTGTACCTCGTTCCTGCTGTGCGCACAGCAGAGGGTACACGCGGTTGATTCCTCGTTCCGGTGGTATATCGGGACGAGTTATCGAAGGTCTTAACGAAAGCGGGCCGTCCGTGGGCGGAATTTGGGGTCTCGTATTCGAAATTGGGTGTCTGCTGATCGTCCGTCAAACATTGAGAAATATTTATCGAAAATACTTGAAAATATTCGGCCGGTCGATTGGGGCCCTTGCGACGGTCAAGTACGTGGTTAACCGCCTGGAAGATTCGTATTGCGGCCACTTGGCTCGTTCGAGACCCCTTTTTTTTTATGCCTCAGCCAAATACGAGCCAGGTCATATGTGCACGTTTACCTTGGGAAGCGAGTAGGCCGGTCGGCGAGAGATAGCCGCTAGTTCCCCGACATCTAAACTCGAGCCGGAACCTCGCGTGGCAGGTGTTATTTCCAGTAGCGATTTGGCAGTCGAGAATATTTATTTACAAAATGTTTCCTAGGATAATATTATAATATTCGAAAATATTCTCTTTGAAGACATTTGCTTCGGGACCGTGCCCCACCGGTCCCGTTTTTCGTAGGTCATAAAAATAGCCGCAGGTACCTGGGGTTTACCCCGAGTGTCAGCGGCATGTTGCCTTCGAGAAAGTCTTTGGATAAGAATTGGAGTGATTGAGTTCAGCTACCGTTCAAACTCCCTTCTCGGTATGAGATCTTTCTGCTGTCGAACCTGTGATCGTGACAAACCTGTCGATACGTGTCGCCAGTCGTCGATGTTCATTCTTGTTTGCATTTCCGATACGCGACTTGCTACGAATGTTTATAGGGTGTGTGACGACCTTTTGAGCCAATGTAAAGTGATGGTGGAATCTGTCCAGGGAACCGTGCGATTGCACTCTAGCTGTAGGACCTGGCGAGTCGTGATCATTAACAACGTAAGCAGTAGTGCTCCGCACAATTCGAGTCGTGGAATCGACTGGCTTTTTACGGTTGCCACTTTTGCTTTCGCATGAGGAGTTCTGCTGGTATATGCCCTTACTTATCGACGGATCGTAGGCAGATAGAAGGTCCATAGGCTTCCTTGCTTGCGTCACAGAATCCATGAATCTCCATGTATTTTGTCTTATTGATAACTGAAAGATGTGCAGTGGCAGTTGAGCACTGTACATTATCCCCTCGGTACGAATAGCCGTCGGTAGTGATTCTTCCCAATCCACCATCAGGGTGGAAATCTTCTTCAGCAGGCTCTTGGCTACGATTAGAACTGGACCAAGGAGGCCTGATGGGTCGTATATTTTCGCGATTTCAGAACTGATTGAGCGTTTGGCGATGCACGGTATGGGTGATTCAGTTTTCACTGTATACACATAGTAGTATCTGCGTGTCAAGAAAGTAAAGATCTAATGCTCCATGCAATTCGATGTCGCATTTCATTTTAGCGTTTCAATGTGAGTAAGCTGTAGTCTTCTATGCATAGTATTATGCTTGTCTTCTTCTACACTTCAAATGAAGTTTGGAAGCACTGCGTGTCAAAGCAGTAGAGTTGTAATGTTGCATGCAATGTGTCTTGCGACATACATACGATTTATGCTATAATAATTAAGCCATTTATCTTTGTTCAGACACTCGTCATAATTTACTCAACGAAATATCTGGCTACCAAACACCTAATACACAGATACTACAAAATCGCTGTTAAACACATAACAGCAAAAAGCTCTTAAAGCAGCAGGATGTCGTCTCATCATAAATTTCAAAATTAAGTCGTCGTAGTGAATCTTAAAATTGTATATAGCATATAGCTGGCCGTTTTACTGCTTTATTGCCTGCTCCTCTCATTGGTCGCAACCGACCTACAATCCTTGGTCCCACTCTTCGCGCCTTCTTGTCATCTGTTCTTCACAGTTTCTGAAAAAGAAGCAAATTTTCAGATTTTTCACCAATAACGTCTCATCTGATTGCCACACCCATGACCACTCCTCCCCACAAATTCACTTTAAAACAACAACACTTCATGGCTGAAGAGCTTAGTAGAAATTCTGATTCGGACACATCAGAGAACATGAAGAACACTCAATTTTCATTAATTCATTTTACGTTAAATATAATTCTTTGTTAAGGAATCGTATCAATTCCAATTATATCTATCTACTTCCCTATTACTATAACACGTATTAGAGTGCACGTTGCAATGGTGGCGAAAAGGTTCGTGACGAAAATTTACGTCCGTCGTTGAATTATCATCCGAAAAGAAGCCTCGTCGTAACGCGTGCATTTTGGTCGTCCGAGCCTGATTCAAAATCCTGTGGACTGCGAGTTATTTAAACGAACAGTTAAAATCAGTGATGTGAGTGCCCGAACTACAGTGTCATTCAATCAACATTCAGCGACCGAAGAATCAAGCCAGTGATCAAGCCAACGCTCCAGGACAAATTGAGATCCTCAGCAGCAGCAAGCCAGCAGGGATCCAGACATCATGGCAGATCTCAGAAACAGTAGACTCGTTTATTCGTCAATTCCTTCCTTATCCATATTCCACGATATCAACTCAATCTCTCAAACAAGCTCAGTCCATTTGTCCTAGAATTATTCTTAGTTCCCTGCGGCGTAAACGCGGTACCATGTTCGGTCAAATCACTGTCTTCATGCGACTTCTTAACACATGTGAAACATCAGAACAACCGAGTATACGTTTACTAAAAACCCACCTATACGCGTTAACTGAAACATGGAAGCGATTCGATGTCATCTAATTTGACCTCGAAGAATTAGAAAAAACAGAAACGTCACACCGCTACAAAATTCAAAACGACTACTTCTCTATCATAACTCGCGCCGAATCTCTAATCGAGAGAAGTGTTCCGAATGTCACGAGGAGAAACACGTTCGAATCATCGGCCACTTCCTCAACCATCCCATATGCCATTAAATTACCAGAAATGCAACTTCCAACATTCGACGGAACATATGAAATTTGGGCATCGTTCTATGATGTATTCTCATCGATCATCGATCGTAATGAGAACCTAACTCCAGTTCAAAAATTGCAATACCTGCTGTCGATATTAACCGGAATGGCCGCTGTCTGCATCGGATGCCTTAGCACAACGGACGCAAATTACACCGACGCGATCGAGATATTAAATTCGATTGTATAAGACGGGCTGCCTCTAACCATTGTGATGCAATCTGGAATATCCCAAGTCCACCAAGGGACACTGCAGAAGCAATAGACAATGTTATCGATACCGTCAACTAACTTCTTCACCACTGAAAGATTTCAGAGGAAATATCTCGCAATGGAACACTTTTGCTTTCCATCATTCGAACAAAGATAAATGCTAATACGATGTTCTAATGGGAACTCACGGTAGAGGACAACAAAGTGCCGCCTTACACGGATCTTCTAGAGATTCTAGAGAAACGGGTCAACTGTGTACCAGAGATGAACCCAAGAGCAAGCTCAACCGCAAGTTTGGTCGACGGAAGAACATCGGACGCGAAACCAGGTGTTCTTGCCACAAGGACATTCTAATGACAAACAGAAGAATCATAAGAACCCAAAAGTGTCTAGTATGCCACGGAGGACGCAGCATCTGGGCATGTGAAGAGTTTCACGGGCTCTCAGTCACTATGAATAAACTGCTTGCGCAAGAAACACAAATATAACCTGTGCAACAGCGGCTCCTATCGCGTATGTAACCAGCAATACCACACGATACATCACCAAGCGCAAAGAACCCTTCACCAGCGCGGAAACAGACTACTTCTAAACCGCCAATCATCACTCCATCCAAAGAATAGGAACCGATAACGAACGGAGAATCTTCAATGTCCGAATGATTTCAGGACGTTGAGGCGCCGAAGGAAGGGGGACATCAAAACGTGTTTGCCGTCGATTCAGTCACGAGCGAATTATTCGTAACCACACAAATTCACATTTTAGACAACGATCAACAATTAGTCAACTGTCGAACGTTGATCGACACGTGCGACAACTATAAATTTCATGTCAGAGGCCCTCACGAAGAATCTCGGCATTCCAAGAAAACGCTGCACTGTATCCATCGGTGTTCTAATCACAATGTACGCAATAGCAAGACACTCCATCACAGTAACCTTTAAGTCAAGGGTCAACGATTATGAAGGAGATCTGACCTTTTTTACAGTTGCAGATATCTCATTATCCAATCCTGATCAACCCATTGATCGCTTGGATATTCCGCTCAGGATTCCGAGAAATCGATAACTAGCCGAACAAACTTTTTGTTATCCAGCGCCAGCTAACCTGTATCTCGACGCTGGAGTCGCCATAGCGCTGTTATAGATTTATATTTTCAAAGAACAAGGCTCGGATGGGTAATCGGAGGGAGTACCCTAACCACCCAACCCAAATACAGCAACTCATAATATCATACTACCACGTTACTGCGTTAATAGCTACTACTATTCACGTTCTTCTAAAGTGTGGAAGCAGACAAGCATAAAGCAATGCATAGAAGGTTAATGAGAGGAAATGGGATGCACCATCGCATTGCATGCAGCATTA